>NW_025382191.1:0-12902 GCF_016433145.1 Gracilinanus agilis | reverse complement strand
CTATATAACTATATAACTATCTATCTATCTATCTATCTATCTATCTATCTATCTATCTATCCATCCATTCATCTATCTGTCCATCTATCTGTCTATCTGTCTATCTATCTATCTATCCATCTATCTATCTGTCTGTCAACATCTATCTATCTATCTATCCATCTATCTATCTATCTATCTATCTATCTATCTATCTATCTATCTATCTATCTATCAAACTTTGTCTTGTTTGTTCCTATTAGTTTTTCCTATTAGTAGTGAACATATACAAGTCATTCCCCAAACAATATTTTTGTCCTCTTGGTTTGGCTCATTTCACTCTTCATAATTTCATGTAGGCCTTCCCATGTTTTCCCAAAAATTAACCTGCATGTCATTTCTTATGATGCAGTAGTATTCTGTCCCAATCAGACGCCATGAGTTTTTGAGGTCCAAAGTCCTTGGACCCATTGGATTTAGTGGACTGATAACAAAGGAAGTTTTTGCCTGGGAGATGTCTACTGACAAGGGAAGGAGGCCAAACTCTGACCTGGCTGGCCAGTAGACATGGACTTTGAGTGGAGGTGAAACAACCATTGCAAGTAACGTGAATTCAGCATTATTTTAGTGTGGTTGCTGGTCCCCCCCCCCCCCCATCTATGCTGCTTTTAAGTCTTACAGTTTCTGTTGAGAGTACCACCTTTTTGTAGTCTTTCACATATACAACCTCTGTCCTGCTTTCCACTCCTTACTCTCCCTCGCCCCACAGATCCAGTTTATTCCAGATTTTGCTCTTTCTGCCTCCATATTTATTATATCATTCTCCTTCTTAATAGACAGCCAAGTGGTGCAGTGGATAAAGTAGCTGGCCTGGCGTCAGGAAGTCTTAAGTTCAAGTAGGACTTCAGACACTGAAATAGCTGTGTTTTGGGGATGGGATTGGATGGGATAAATTAACTACTTTGGGCCAGTAACAAAGGTTTCCTCTGTGGGTGAAAGAACAGGCTTGCTCAGGCAGAACCTGGTCAAGGATCAATACACAGACCACACTCAGTAACAGATTAGGAAAAGATCACTGAAAGTTGTAATTTATTTCTAAAGGGAGAGGTTAAGAGGGGAAAGGGAATCCCTGTCATTAATCACTAGCTACAAAACACCATTTCTAAACCTCCTCACCGAGGGTCTTCGGAGAGCTGATTAACTACTCTACTTCCCTCTCCTTTTTCACCTAAAACCCAGTCCCTGTTCTAGATAACCTGCACGAAACCCTCTCTTGGTTAGTATTATTAGGGGTGATAGTCTGTGACAAGCTTGGCAGGGTCCAGGGAAAAGTTCCAGGTTTAATTGGACCCAGACCTCTGCTTGATGTTGATGCAGGAGAGTGACAGTCTCTTAAGATCTTCTTCCAGGACACACAGCACAAGGACAGCACACAGGCAGCAATAAGGATAGGATCAAACCCTCAGGACTCCGCATCGCTCCCTCCAGGTTCACATCCAGAGACAGACAGACAGAGCTAACAGTCTCTGAGTTTCAGCTTAACCCTTCCCTGCAGGATTCCAGAATCTTTCCCAGTTGGTCTCATGCATCTGCCCTCTGCACACCATCATTTCTTACTATAACCCTCTCTTCCTTATGACAACACTTACTGCGATGTGACTCTGGGCAAGTCACTTAACCTCTTTTTGTCTCAGTTTACTCAACTGGTGATAAAAAACAGCACCTACTTTGTAGGGTTGTTTTGAGGATCAAATGAAATAATAATTGTAAAGCATTTAGCACAATAACTGGCACACAGCAAGCTCTTTAGAAAATTCTTATTACCTTTCCCTTTTATTACTTACCCAGACATCTCCTGGTTCAATCCCTCATCACCTGCCACTCACCTCGCACTTCAACTATTTCTGTAGCCTCCTAATTAGCCTCAAAGTTCTCCCCTCTTCATCCCAACTGCCAACATGGTTCTCCTTGAGCGTATATCTGATTAGATCATTTCCTTTCTCAAGATCTCCACTGATTCCCTATTGCCTCTAGGGTCAAATAGAAATGCCTCTGTTTGGCTTTTAAAATCCATTACAAACCTAGACCCAATTTACTTTTCTAGCCTCTGCTTCCTACTCTCAGGGCTCTAGCCAAACAGGTTTTCTTGCCATTCCTCACATAACACTCTATCTCTCATCTCCAGGCTTTTGTACCGGTCAACCATCATGTCTGGAATGCTCTCACTCTCTGCCTCTATCTTGATGAATTCCTTCTTTCTCTCAAGACTGAGAACAAGCAAGACCTTCCATAGGAAACCTCTCCCAATTACCAGTGCCTTTCCCTTCTAACCTACCCTGTATCTATTCTATTGCTATTTACATACAAACAGATGATCTCCCCTGGTAGAATGTAATTCTCTTGAGGGCTGCAGCTATTTTATTTTTGTCTTTTATCATCAGCATCTCTTAGACAGTTTGTTGATTAATTGGTGTTACTACAGTTATTGTTTGTATATTTACAAATATATATTATATATGTGTGTAGGTATGTATATGTGTATATATGCATATTTATGTATGTTTTCTTTTCTCTTTACTAATGTATAGTTAGAAATTCTTGAACCCTTGGACTCCATCTCCCAGAATTCTTTCCTCATCCCCAAATTCCTTTTCCCTTTTCATTTACGTGCATCTTTACGTTATTGTTTATATAGTTCCATTACTCCTCTCTCTCTCTCTCTCTCTCTGTATGTCTCTCTCTCTGTCTCTCTCTCTCTCCTTTTCTGCATGTGTGACTGAGAAAGGAGGCTTTTTACTCTAGCTTTTTTATGTTAGTTATTATTAATAAACATTATAAAACATAATAGTTACTATATATTAATTTTAATCTTTATACTCGGCATCACTTAATACAAGTTTCCCCATGCTTCTCGGTCCTTCCTATTATTTCTTATCGTTCGATGATATTCCATTATATCTATGTGCCATAATATGTTTAGCCATTCCCTAATCAATAGGTACCAACATTGTTGAGAGTATTTTGCTCCAACAGTGCGGGACTTTTCTTTCAGTCATTGGCTTCCATGATGTATTTATTCAACAGTTGGCTGGCAAAATCAAAGGAGTGTAAAGAGCTTTATGACTCCTAATAGCTGTGGGGGACCGTCTGTACAAAAACAGGGTGGTGGGAAATAGAGTGTGCATCACAGGGAGCAATCAGCAGTTATTGTTTGGCTGTGAGAAAGCATATATGGAGGAGAGTAATGTTCGATAAGCCTTCGAAGTCAGGTTGGAGTGAGATTGTGGAGGGCTTTAACTGTTGAGCTGAGGAGTCTGTATTTGATTCTAGGGGCAAGGGAGAAGCACAGAAGTTTCTTGAGGAGAGGAGTCCCATGGTTAGACTGTGCTTTTGGAAGATTGTTTTGATAGCGGGATGGTAGATAAATTGTTGGGGTTAGGAGAGGTTGGAAGCTGTGAGCCCAACTATAAGGATGCCTTCTGGTATAAGATGGATAGCACCTAAGTAGGGTGGTGGACCTGGGAATAGTGAAAAGAAGGGGAGGAGGGATGTGAGACCCGTTGTGGACATAGAATCTATAAAATGGAATGACTGATTGGCTATGGGGAGTGATGGAGAGGGAAGAGGCACATTCAGGTTTAAAGCTGTCCCAAAGTAGGATGCGCTTCCTTGGGAAATAGCAGATTTCACCTCACTGGAAGTTTGAAAGCAAAGGATGAGTTCTTTTTCAGGAAGGAGTCGACTACTGGTGTCCCTTCTGACTCTGAGATTCTATACTTGTATCAATTCTGGGGAATCTGATTTCGGGTCTCTTTATGTTCTGTTGCCCTGAGTATGTCCTTGCATAGAGTCATATGCCTGGGATTGTCCACTCTAAGCCTTCATCATAGAAGGCAGGATAGTGAAGACACTGGGTCACAAGGTCAAGGCAAGTTTTATTTTCTAAGCTCTTGTCTCTGTGCTGTACGGGTGTTCTAGGAGGACTAACACCTCTGGTGTGAGGGCTTGCTGAGCCCTTTTCAGATCTATTCCTCCACTTTGGTGTCCTCATGGCATTCAACTCTCTCCCATGGCTCCAAGAAGCTATAGCATACACAGCGGCCACATCCTGGTAAACCTCATCAGATGGACTAAACCAGGTTGAAGGCATCTGATGCGCCATAAATCCATCATTGACTTATGGAGTTGTCTATATCAGGCATGTAAAGACTTTCCCTGTGGAATGGGCTGATGAGAGCAATTGGTTCAAATGGTCTTGAAGGCAGCTGAAGCAGATTCTATGGAGCTCTTATAGCTTGGTCAGACATCGAAGACCCCAAGGTCATCCACTGCATCCCAGGGCATCACCAATCATCCGGATTTCTGTCTTACCACTGGATTTGGATGACTCTAGAAGAGAGAGGGAGGCTGATGACTTTGTACATCTCTGCCTCACTTAAAATCCAATTCATGGACAAATCATGACCTCACTCCATAATGCCATTGGTCCTCTTTGAAAATGAAGGACAAGGGGACAGCTGAGTGGCTCAGTGGATTGAGAGCTAGGCCTAGAGATGGGAAGTCCTAAGTTCAAATCCGGCCTCAGACACTTCCCAGCTGTGTGACCCTGGGCAAGTCACTTGACCCCCATTGCCTAGCCCTTACCACTCTTCTGTCCTGGGACCAATACATAGTATTGACTCCAAGACAGAAGGTAAGGGTTAAAAAAAACAATGAAGGACAATTAATAACAACAACAATAAGCCAATAGAGGTCTTCATCACAGAAGGCAGGAGAATGAAGATGTTGGGTCCCAAGGTCAAAGAGAGCTATGCATTTAATATTTTCTAAGCTCTTGTCTCTGGTTTTTGTGTCAGATGTTACAGGACGCTGACATGCATTTGCCAGAGAGAAGACATAAAATCATCATTCTTACTGACCCACTCTAGGGTGTCACTATTTAAAAGAGAACAAATTAATTACTGTCGAAGATGGACAAATGTCTGTCTCTATGACTGTTTTCACCTTGTAATGACAGCAGTAAACTTACTGACCCATTCTAGGGTGTCACTATTTAAAATGTCAACTGGACAACGGTAGGTCTCCATGACCATTCTCACCTAGTCATGGCAGCAGTAAGTGCCAATTAACTTATTCCCATCCATAATGGATGAAGATGAAAATGTGGGTCAAGATGCATGAAGAGGCAATTGATAAACTGAAAGATAAGTCACATGCCAATTACTTGGCTGGCTCAGTAGGTACACCGCAATCCTCAGACATATGGAGGAGAGTAATGAGATTGACCTGGATGATCCGGAATTTGAGGTTGGTGTCTGCTCTCTGTGGTGACCTAGTGACATCTGGGAGTATAACAGCCCCATCAGTCCCTTCAGCTGAACTGTTGCTGCTCGTACTCTAAAACAGCATAGATTTTAGGTCTAGAATGGGAAGGAATTTTACAAGTCATACAGGCCAACACTTTTATTTTATAGGTCAAGAAATGGAGGACCAGAGAGGTTCATTGACTTGTCGAGGGTCAAACAAATAGCAACTGCCAGAGCCAAGATTGGTCCTTTGCCCCTAAATCAAACTGAATCCAGCTCTGGCCCATACTTCCTTCCATTATTGAATTTGGCAGCTGCTGCCTTTGAAGATACCCCCAAAGCATCCATAGCCCCATTCCCAAATTTTTTTCCAGAATCTAAGTGAGCTGGACCATGGATCCCCTGCCCTATTCCTGGCTCAGAGATACAGTCATCAGAAGGGCTCAGAACTCACAAAAGAGTTTTGTAGTTGGTGGTTTTAATATGCTGATAGTCTTATTTTAAAAGGTAGCTAAGGGGGCCAGCTGGGTGCCTCAGTGAATTGAAAGCCAGGTCTAGAGACAAGAGGTCCTAGGTTCAAATCTGACCTCAGACACCTCCTAGCTGTGCGACCCTGGGCAAGTCACTTAACCCCCATTACCTAGCCCTTACCACTCTTCTGCCCTGGAGCCAATACATAGTATTGACTCCAGGATGGAAGGTAAGGGTTTAAAAAAAAGAATAATAAAATAAAAGGTAGCTAAGGGAGCAACTAGGCTTAGTGGATTGAGAGACAGGTCTAGCCAAGTCCTGGGTTCAAATTTAGCCTCAGATACTTCCTAGCTGTGTGATCCTAGATAAGTCACTTAACCTCCCTTGCCTAACCTTAACTGCTTTTCTGCCTTGGAACAAAATTCTAAGATGGAAGGTAAGATTTTAAAGAAAAAAAAAAAGCTTAAGTGGCACCTAGGTAGCACACTGGATAGAGTGCCAGGTCTGGAGTCAGGAGGACCTGGTTGTAAATGTGTCATCAGACACTTCCTAGCTGTGTGATCCTGGGCAGGTCATTTAACTCTAACGCTCTTCTGTCTTAGAATTAATACTAAGACATATGGTAAGGGTTTAAAAAAATTACAAAGAGCCCTAAACTAAACCTAATTTCCAGAAGGTACCACGTTTTAGAATGAAAATAAATCCCATGAGATTATGATGTCCTTGAACCTGCCATAGAGGCAAAGGACCTTAAACTTCCGGCAGGGGCCTTGAGGAGTTTTGTGTGGAACAGTATCTATGAACCACAACTTTAGGTTCTCTTTAAATCCTGCTGTTCCATTGCTTGCTCTCTTCATCTGAAAGTGAGATTTGGACAAAGTTCAGAATTTAAAGAGGGGCAGAAATCCCTGTTCAAGAGACATTTTACATTGTTTTCATTTTTCTTTCCACGCCCATGTTAGGAAAACTGGAAAGCAGTCTGGCAGAAGCTAGGTAGACACTAATATCTTTCAACATTTGCCAAGATACGGTCAAAATGGATATATGACTTAGACATAAAGGAGATATAAGCAAATTAGAAGATCATAGAATATACTCTCAGATGTATGGGTAGGGAAATAATTGAAGAATAAAGAAGAGACAGAACATTGTGAGATATAAAATAGATAATTTTGATTATATTAAATTTAATTTTTTGTACAAATAAAACTGATGTAGCAAAGATTACAAAGAATAAGAAACTGAGGGGATGTTCATCAATTGGGGAATGGCTAAATAAATAGTGGTATGGATAATTGTGGTATAGGGCTGTGATGGAATTCTACTGTTGGTTGATTTTAGAAAGCCATGGGAAGACTTGGATGAAATAAAGGCAGAAGAGTGGTAAGGACTAGTTTATTGGGGTTAAGTGACTTGCCCAGGGTCATATAGCTAGGAAGTGCCTGAGGTCAGATTTGAACTTGGACTTTCCCATCTCCAGGCCTGACTCTCTATTCACTAAATCACCTAGCTATCCCTGATATGCCCAGGTTTAAAACTCTTTGGTCATAATTTTAGATTGCTCTCCAAAATGGCTAGATCAGTCCTCTGTTCCACCAGCAATGTCTATAGTGTCCTCATTTTCTCACATTCCATTTAACATTTGTTATTTGGCTCTTTTATCCTTTTAGCCAATCTGATAGGTGTGAATTATTTTAATTTTAATTTTTCTAATCAACAGTGATTTAGACCATTTTATCATATGACTATATATAGCTTTGATTTCTTCATCCCCAAACTACTTGTTTATAGACTTTGACCATTTATCAATTGGACAATGATTTGTATCTTATAATTTGAAAAAGTTCTCTTTGTATTTAAGATATAAGACCTTTATCCAAGGAACTATATATAAAAATTTCCCCCTAGGTTTTCCACTTTGCTGTCCCACTGAGGCCTTTATATTTTGTCCTGGAGGCACAAACTTGTTTTTGATTTTCTTTACTTTCATTGTCAGTACACATGTATGAGTGAGGGTAGTAGAGGGTGGGAGTGTTCTAAGGTGTATAATTGGAAATTTTGTACCTTTGAACTACATTACCCAAGAGCCCTCTGATTTCCTGTTGTTACATACTGACATAGACAGGAGATAAATTTGGTGGATTTCCATGTCTAGTCCTCTTTCCTTCCTATGAGGGCAGCTGTGAACACAGGACTTTGGAACAGATAGATTAGCATGGTGACGTGGTTTTATTTTGTTACCTTTTTATTTCTTTACTTCTAGTGATGATTAATAAATCTTAAAAATATAATATTTAAAATTATTATTATATATTTATTATATATTAATTTAAAATTTTACAAAGGCTAAGGCTTGGCAAAGCACAATTGGCAGTAAAAGGGGGCAAGAGACTCAAGGGAAGAGGACAAATGTAGGTAGGTTCTGATTCACCAAGCAGTCAAGATGGAGAAAGTAGGGGAGGGTTGTTAGTGCAGGGATGATGCCCTGGGAAAGAGGCCCTATGTGAGGTTTGACTTTCTTAAATCGCCCACAGTTGACTCTCCCCTCTGATTGGAGGTCTGGTGGGTGGGCATTAAATTCCTCCCAAAACCTTCCTTTATTGAAGACTCACAAGGTTCCAAGTAGCTCCATTTTCCATCAGTACCTCTGCTTGGCTTAGAATCCATGGACCCCTCTGGTGGCTATGCCCCTTTCCCCCTTTTTAGCTTCTTTTGTGTGCTGTCTTTCCTTGTTAAATTGCAAGTTCCTTGAGGTCAGGGGTGATCTCTTCTTTTCTGTATCCCCAGTGTTTAGGACAGTGCCTGGGATACCACAGGAATTTAATAGATAGTTATTACATTGAATTTAAAAGAAGGTAGCACCCATGCTGAGTTTTGAAAGTGGCTGAGGATGATTAGAAGCTGGAGAGAACATGTTTCATAGGTAGGAAGGTAGTCTATGCAAGCCCATGAGTGAGAGATGGAAAGTCAAATTCAAAGCACAGCTAGTACGAAGGTTACAGTTTTTTTTTTTTTTTTTGGTTCTGACCATGTTGCTCTCCTGCTCATAAATCATCGGTCATTCTCCCTCTGGGCTGTCAGGACAAAGTATAAAGTCCTCAGTGTGCTAGGACAACAAATCAGGAGTCCAGAAGCCTGAAGATGAAAGGCATCACTCGCCTCCTTTCAGAGAGGTGCAGGAAGAACCATACATATTCAATCACATATTGACAGTGTAGGAATTTGTTTTGCTGGAATTTTACTGGAATGGAATCAGTCAAAATTAAAATTTTGCTGGAAGTTTACTTATTTTGGTTTTGTGTTTACTCATTGTGGGGAGAGAGACAGAAAGTGCAAAAGCTATGTAAATATGCTTGCAGCTCATATTCTTTTATGGCTACAAGAATTATTTCTATAAATGGTAGAAAATCATGACTCGAAATACCAAAATGTCTTCCCACCCCTCCAGCACATCTTGGTGTTTCAAATTGCTTCATAAGTTTTCTTTGGGTCCTGACTAGCTATAGCCAAGAGGCAGCATTGGAAAGAGAAAGACTGGAAAACCAGAGTTTATTCATTCAGAGTGTGCCACACTCTCCCAACAGAATGGAGATGTGTGTTTGGTAATTTGTCAGATAACACACACACATTCTCTAGTCCAAAGCTGTGTGAGCCAGAGGGAGAAATGAAAAAGATGTGCTTATTAGAGAGCAGGTAGATCTCTCAGGAAGAGAAGTTTGTACCAACAAAAGAGAGGCGACTTATCACTTGTTACAGAAGAAGGAATGTATCCTACCTAGAAGACAATCAGACCTTTTTATCGGATAAAATAAAGGAGAATCAAAGTCCTCTCAGTTCTCTTTCTGTCATAAAACAATTATAAGTGGAAGGGTGATACTGAAATAGTCAACTTGCTTTAAGCTGTCCCTGCCTTACTGCTGAGGCATCACATAGAAAAAAGCCTTAACAAATCCAGGACAAAATGGAGCTAATGATGTCAGCTTTTTTTTTAAAAAAAAATGATATCGGTTGTACCTATATGTTCATATAATACATATTTCTCTGTTTGTCAAGTTGTGAAACAAGATACATACTGGTTACACTAGAGAAACATTCCTGAAGGAAATAAAGCAAAGGATGTTATGTTTCAACCTGCATTTGGACTCCTCTGCTCCTTTTCTGGTGGTGGATAGCCTTTTTCATCAAGAGCTCTTTAAAAAAAAATTAAATTAAAAAAATTAAAACCTTGCTTGCCATCTTAGTATTAATACTATACATGGGTTCCAAGTTAGAAGAGCAGTAAGGGAAAGGCAATGGTGGGTAAGTGACTTGCCCAAGGCCACACAGCAAGGATGTGTCTGAGGCCAGGTTCATCAAACTTTTAATATACTGCTCTCAACTCCTTAAATTCTTCTTTCAACAAAATATAAAGGGAACAATACCTCCTGACTCCAAAGCTTCAGTACAAACTATTTTCTTTCTATGAAAGCAGTAAGAATTTATTAAGCAAGATAAGGAATAGTGAACTGGAGGAATTCCATGTGAACTGGAACAACCTCCAGGAATTGATGCAGAGTGAAAGGAGCAGAACCAGGAGAACATTATATACAGAGATGGATACACTGGCAAAATCGAATATAATGGACCTCTCTACTAGCAGCAATGCAATGATCCAGGACAATTCCGAGGGATTTACAGAANAACCTCCAGGAATTGATGCAGAGTGAAAGGAGCAGAACCAGGAGAACCTTATACACAGAGATGGATACACTGTGGCACAATCTAATATAATAGACTTCTCTACTAGCAGCAATGCAATGATCCAGGACAATTCTGAGGGACTTATGAGAAAGAACGCTATCCACATCCAGAGAAAGAACTGTGGGAGCAGAAACACAGAAGAAAAACAACTGCTTGAACACATGGGTTGATGGGGATATGATTGGGGATATAGACTCTAAACGATCACCCTAATGCAAATATTAATAATATAGAAATAGGTCTTGATCAATGACATTTAAAACCCAGTGGAATTACTCATTGGCTATGGGGGAGGGAAGGGAAAGAACATGAATCATGTAACCATAGAAAAATATTCTAAATCAATTAATTAAATACAAATTTTCATTAAAAAAACTAAATTTGAATTAAATGAAAAAAAGAATTTATTAAGCAAGGGACTTCTATATACAAATTAGCACCATGCTAGGCATTGCTGATGCAAAGAAGAAGAAAAAAGAAACATTCCCTGCCTTCAGGAGCTCACCTTCTAAGTCACTAGTCAGGTTCAAGCAAAAGCCCCTAAATCTGAATCAAGAAATAAGTAAAAACGTAAACCTCCCATCCTGACTCTCAACCCACAGAGCCACCTAACTGCTCCTGACTCCATGTCTTGCACAGGCTGCCCCAAAGACCTAGAAGCAACTCCCTCCTTGTTTCTACTTTCTGGATTTCTTAGCTTCCTTCAAGTCTCATCTATGGTGTCCTGTTCTCCAAGAGCCTCCCTTGATTCCCATAGTTGCTAGTCTTTTCTCCCTCTTCAAGTTTCTTTATTTTTAGAATCACAAATTTAGAGGAAGAGGCAGCTGCTGCTGGCCAAAGACATTTACCCCTTTCAAGAAAGATGTCCAAGGGGTAGAGATGAGAAGACCTGGGTTCAAATGTGGCCTCAGATATTTCCTAGTTGAGTGACCTTGAGTAAGTCACTTAATCCTCGCTGCCTAGCCCTTACCTCTCTTCTGTCTTGGAACTGATACACAGTATTGATTCTAAGGTAAGGGTTTTAAAAAATTTAGAGGAGTAAGGTTTAGTGCATAGAAATCAGATATAAGGTATGCCAGCTATCAATGGCCCACCACATTCCTGAGAGCATCTCAGACTAGATTAAAATGTAATGGGGGGGGGGGTTTGCAGCTGGGTATCTCAGTGGATTGAGAACCAGGCCTAGAGACGGGAGGTCCTGGGTTCAAATCCAGCCTCAGACACTTCCCAGCTGTGTGACCCTGGGCAAGTCACTTGACCCCCATTGCCTAGCTCTTACCACTCTTCTGCCTTGGAGCCAATACACAGTATTAACACCAAGATGGAAGGTAAGGGTTTGAAAAAATGTAATTGGGAACTATTTAACAAGTAAAACAAATAATAATTAGTAGTATAGAACAAATAAAATATAATAAAACAAAAATAAGATTACATTTAAAAACTAAGTTGACATACACCCAGCAGAAATCCTTAGGTACAGATTACTATTTTGAGACTGCTGGTGTAGTAGATAGAAGAATAAGGAAGATCTGGGTTTAAATCTTGCTCCAGACTCTTGTGTGACCCTGGGTACATCACTTGATCTTCATTTGTAAAAGGAAGAAGTCAGAATAGATGGCCTCAGAGGTCCCTCCCAGCTCTAAATCAATGATTCTATGAGCTAGAAGGGACCTTAGAGGTGGACCATTGTGGCGCCTTCAATATAGGTTACCATCAGGTTCATTGGTTAGCTACAGTCAATTGATCCATGATGAGCCAGAGATGGACACTGCGCTTTATTCACTCGCAGTGAGACATATCCACTAGTGAGCAGACGAGAACGTGGACCTCTTACAATTTAGCTGGTTATTTGCTCACAATTCTTTATTTGAGACAAATTGGAGACAGCTATTTGTTAAAGGTGGTAGATAACTCTAGTTATAGGAGATAAAGAAGGAATGTGTGCTTGTTGAACCAGAGCACTTCATGTGAGATAGAAGGGGTCACACATCACCTGTGACAGGAGATAAAGAGGAGAACTAATAGTCCTTGGAGCCATTAAAAGTGGGAAAAAACACACTAGGAAGCCAACTTTTCTAGACAGATCCTGCAGGACGTGCTGGGGTCATTGTATAATATGTTGAGCACAGAACAAAATGGAGCTAGTTGGGTTAAGTCTTTTTTAAAAAAAGTTTTTCCAGGAAGTCTTTCTTTTTAAAAAATATTATTTTATTCCTCCCACTCCCAATTAAATGCAAAAATAATTTTTCAACATTCATTTCTTTTAAGTTTGCAATAAATATTTCTCCCTTCCACCCTTTGCCCCTCCCTGAGACAGGAAGCAGTCTGATAGAGATTTTACACATGGAATCATGTAAAACATTTTTTCATATTGGTCATTTTGTAGAAGAGATATCAAGTGAGAAG
>NW_025382190.1:1972-5701 GCF_016433145.1 Gracilinanus agilis | reverse complement strand
CTGGGTGGCTCAGTGGATTAAGAGCCAAGCCTAGAGATAGAAGCAGGTCCTAGGTTCATATCTTGCCTCAGATACGTCCTAGCTGTGTGACCTTGAGCAAGTCACTTACCCCATCACCTAATACACAGTATTGATTCTAAGATGGAAAGTAAGAGTTTAAAAAATATTATTAAGACACTTTAATTTCTAGTACAATAAATGTCACTAGACACAACCCATATAAACAAAAGTTACAGTGTCCATGTTGATGAAAGGGAAAGGAAGGAAGGAAGGAAGAGAAGGAAATAGGAAATATACCTCAATCTGCGCTGAACCCCTCAGCTCTATCTGGAGGTGACCAGCACTTTTCATCATGAGTCCTTGGAATTGTGGGTGTTGATCAGAGTTACTAAGTCTTTCACGGTTACAATGTTGTTATTGTATAAATTGTTCACTTGATTCTGCTCACTTCACTTTGCATCAGTTCATACAAGTCCTTCTAGGACTCTCTGAAGCCTTTCTTGCTTACCCTAAGTTGTTCAGCCATTCCACTATTGATGGGTGTCCTCTCAATTTCCAATTTATTTTATTTTAAATCCTCACTTCCATGTTAGAATCAATCTTGTGTTTGGTTCCAAGGCAGAAGAGTGGTAAGGGCTAGGCAAAGGGGGTTAAGTGACTTGGTCAAGGTCACACAGCCAGGAAGTATCTGAGTACAGATTTGAACCCAGGACCTCCCATCTCTGGGCCTGGCTCTCGATCCACTGAGCTACCCAGCTGCCCCCTTGAGGCATTATTAATAACCATTTCTTGCTTGATTGCTGTGGTGCCCAGAACTAAACCCACCAGCCAGACGCTGTCTGGCGCAGTACTGGATTACTGCTATCTCTTATTTCTTCTGCTCCTGCTGTGGCACGCTCAACACGCTTCGCTCCCGGGCCACATAACTCCCCCGTTCTTTTTCTGAAGGAGGGGAGCAGGTGTCTACTATGTGCTAGGCACAATGCCAAAGCCTTTAGGAAGATCTCACTTCATCCTTACAACAACCCTGGGAGGCAGATGCTATTATGATCTTCATTTTACAGTTGAGGAAACTAAAGCAAGAAGATTCTGTGATTTGCTCAAGCTCACACAGCCGGGAAGAGTGAGGCCAGATCTGAACCCAGAACCTCCTATCTTCTTGGCTCTCTCTCCACTGAGCCACCCAGCTGTCCTCAATCAGTTAACATGTATTAATTACCTCCTATGTGTTGGACACCTTGCTAGGTGCTGGAGATACAAAAAGAGGCAAAAGACCGTCTCTGCCCTCGAGGAGTTTGCAGTCCGATGCCAGAGACAACATACAAAGAAATACAAAGAATGGGGCAAGTGGGAATTAGCAGAAGGAAGGTACTAGAAGTAAGTTTGAAGAAATCTTCCTGTGGGCGATGGGGTTCTAGTTGGGATTTGAAGGAAGCCAGGAAGATCAGTAGGTGGAGGGGAGGAAAGCATTTCCGGCATGCAGGGCTGCCAGAGAGTGCCCAGAGCTGTTTGTGGAACAGCCAGGAGGCTGGAGGCGCTGGAGCCAAGAATATATGTTCGAGAGTAGGGAGGTCTAGAGAGGCTGGAAGGGGCTTTGAATGTAAGAGCATTTAATTGATCCTGGAGACCATTGGGAGTGACCAGAGTTACTGAACTGGCCTGGGGTGGGACATGGTCGGCCCTGTGTTTTATGAAGATCACTTTAGAGCAGGGGTCGGCAACGTATGGCTCTCGAGCCATATCTGGCTCCACCTCCCAACCCGCCAGCCCAGGCAGAGCCCCAGGATGTGCCCCAGGAGGCCCTTCAGCCCCAGCCCCATATTCCAGCGTCTTCCACCTCCATCCTCCTCCTTCCACACGCGTTTATGGCTCTCATGGTCAAAAAGGTTGCCGACTGTTGGTTTAGAGGCTGAATGCAGGATGGACGGCAGGAAGGAGAAACTTAAGGCAGAAGAGCAGAGGGACCTCTTCAGGAGATACTGCAACAGCTAAACATGGCGGGGGAACAAGTGAAGAGTCCAGGATGAGACTAGGTTGGGAGCCCCAGAGAGAGTGGGAGGATAGTGGTACCCTCTCTAGTAAGCTGTGGGGAAGTTAGGAAGGGGGAAGGACTTAGGGGGAACGTCGAGTTTAAGTTGTCTGTTGGATCTTCCAGTTCCAGATGTCTGAAAGGCAGATGGAGACGTGAGAGAGGATGCAGGGAAGGTAGATGTGAGAATTATCTGCAGAGAAATGGTCATTAAGTCTAAAGGTGTTGATGAGATCACCAGGGGAAGTAGTCTGGAGGGAAATGAGAAGAGAGGGCAGGACAGAGCTTTGAAGGGTGTGATCTGGAAGAGATTCCAGCAAAGGAGACAGAGAAGGTGAGGTCAGAGAGGGAGGAGGAAAATCAGAAGAAGAGAAACTGACCGAAGGTCAAAGGCTGCAAGAGAAGTTAAGGAGAACCAAGAAAAGGTCATCGAGGAGGCAGCTGGGTAGCTCAGTGGATGGAGAGTCAGGCCTAGAGACGGGAGGTCCTGGGTTCCAATCTGGCCTCAGACACTTCCCAGCTGTGTGACCCTGGGCAAGTCACTTGACCTCCATTGTGTGCAGATGCAAAGCATGGAATCCCTGCAAAGGTACAGGGAGAGCCTCACCCAGAATTCCAGGGGACCCCCCTGGAGAACTTTGGGTGAGGGGCAGTTGAGAAGGGTTGGAGACAGTTAATGGGTGGGAGTGAATGTGAGCAGACTCTCTGCTTGCCACTCCTGACTTGGGGTTTCTCCTGAGGTGGCCATTGTAGCATAAGCTAGTGATTTCTACTCATATGGTTAGCCTATTTGTTATTATTATTCTTCATTAATATAATTATATAATTACTTGGTGATTAGAGAGTAAGATATTTATCAATAGCAAGAGAGCCAGTTTTAGTTAAATGCTTCATCCCCTCCAGTGAGGAGGGGGAAGGGGGCATCAATTTAACAGTTCAGGGTCACCTTTCCTTTATCCTAAAACCTTCATTGACTTCTCTAATTTTCCTTGTTAATTCCTAATATAACTTTTTACCTTCAAATCTGTGCCTGATAATTATTTGGGAAGATAGTTACAATTCAGTCTGTATATTTAGTTTGAATCCTGTTGGCTGCCAGTTTAAGATCTCCTCTGTCCTCAACAGTTAGATAACTAGCTGTTATATCTCCTCTAACTGGCCTGAGAGGAATATAAATTAATGAAAAGGAACAGTATTGGGGTTTCAGCCATAACAGAAACTTACCAGAAGAATCCTATTCCTGTCTTCATTACCAACTGAAGCAGAAGCAGTTAGAGGGGGAGGGGTTTGAGAGCCAGGAGTGTTTTACCCCCTCCTTTCCTCACTGTAGCCTGTCAATCTCTGGCTCTTGACTTAAAGCTCTATTTGGCCCTGACACATTTATCTGCTTCTCCAAACTATCTGTTATTATCATCATAATAGACCCTGGGCAGGTCACTTGACCTCCATTGCCTAGCCCTTACTACTCTTCTGCCTTGGAGCCAGTACACAGTATTGACTCCAAGATGGAAGGTAAAAGTTTAAAAAAGAAAAGAAAAGGGGGCAGCTGGGTAGCTCAGTGGATTGAGAGCCAGGCCTAGAGACGGGAGGTCCTGGGTTCAAATCTGGCCTCAGACACTTCCCAGCTGTGTGACCCTGGGTAAGTCACTTATCCCCCCATTGCCTACCCTTACCACTCTTCTGCCTTGGAGCCAATACAC
>NW_025382190.1:0-1889 GCF_016433145.1 Gracilinanus agilis | reverse complement strand
TGGAGCCAATACACAGTATTGACTCCAAGACGGAAGGTAAGGGTTAAAAAAAAAGAAAAGAAGAGAAAAGAAAAGAAAAGAAAAGAAAAGAAAAGAAAAGAAAAGAAAAGAAAAGAAAAGAAAAGAAAAGAAAAGAAAAGAAAAGAAGAGAAAAGGCCATTGAGTTTGGCAACTAAGAGATCCTTCTCCGGTTACTTTGGAGAGTGCGGTTTTTGGTGGAATGATAAGCATGGAAGTGAGCTTGAGAAACCAACTTAGATTATTTAGAGCAGAATGAACCCTTTTCTGGTGAGACTCTTAGAAGTACTTTGACAGAAATTAGACTTTGGTCATCTATTTGCATCATATACTATGGTGTGCTCAAACTAGATTGGTAAATTAAATCTAAAAGGTCTCATCCAAAAGATTAAGAGCATGAGATACGGTGCAGTTCAAAACTAGGTAGGCCCCAAATTCTTAACCAAAGGATGGAGCCCATTGTATAGAATCAACTAGGAAAGCATTTATTAAGCACTTGACTCTGGACTAAGTTCTGAGGACACTAAGAAAGACAAAACAGGGTCCCTGTCCCCAAGGAACTCACACCATGATTTCTTCCAAATTGCTCCGGTGGACATCAGCTTTGAGCTAGGCTAGAAAATGATTACAAGTCTCCATCCTTTGACCCACTCATTTCAGCCTCGGGCATGTCCCCCAAGGAATTCAGAAAGAAAGATCCAGATTTATAGAAATATTCATTAGCAGCATCCTTTACAAAGAACAGGAAACAAAAGATGCCCATCACCTATGGGATGGGCAACAACAAAAAACAAAACCCTTTGGAGCAGAATTGGACTATAAGGAAACTGAGTCACAGCACGGACACTTTTCGATTGTGGTGTTAGAGAAGATTTCTGAGAGTCCCTTGAACTGCAAGGAGATTAAATTAGTCAACACTTAAAGAGATGAATTCCATCTCGTCATTGGAAGGTCAAGTACTGAAGTTGAAGCTGAAATACTTTGGTCAGATAATGAGGAGACATAACTCATTGGAAAAGGCTCTGATGTTGGGAAAGATTGAAGGCAAAAAGAAAAGGGGAAGCAAAGGATGAAATGGAGAGGGAGTGCCATGGAAGCAATGAACATGAGTTTGGCCAGACTTTGAGAGATAGGAGAGGATAGAAAGTCTGGGCACGAAATGGTCCATGGGGCCACAAAGAGTCAGATGTGACTGAATAACAGTAGCAATAAAGAGGATTACCATCCAGCGTGACATCAGGCAGAGAGGACACAAACATTAAATGCCTACTATCTCCTGGGAGCTCTGTTTACTGTACCAAGATTCTGTTTAGCAAAGAGAAAGGCAACTTTTGTCCAAAAGGCCTAACTTCAAGTTGCGCCTCTGTGTGAGTTTGAGCAAGTTGAACAACCACCCATTGCCCCACATAACTTCCTCCAACTATTCACTCGGCAGAGTCGATGTTCTGAGTTCCCGATTCAGAATCTCTGCACCACACCAGTGAAGTCACAAATCTGGACCAAAACGTAACACAATTTTATGGAGCTCTAAGGAGATAACAGATGGCGGGAGGAGGTCAGAGAAACATCAGAAGAGGTGCATTGAGAGATCATTGAAATAAACTACTTTTTAAAAACCATTACAACGTGGACAATGACAAGATGATAAATTAAAATATCATTCAAGGAGGGGACACCTAGGTGGTTCAGTGGATTGAGAGCCAGGGTTATAGAAGATCCTGGGTTCAAATCCGGCCTCAGATACTTCCTAGCTATGTGACCCTGGGCAAGTCATTTAACACAACCATTTTGTCTAGCCTTTACCACTCTTCTGCCTTGGAACCAATACACAGAATTCATTCTATGGTGGGAGGTAAGGGTGTGTATATATA
>NW_025382189.1:0-5006 GCF_016433145.1 Gracilinanus agilis | reverse complement strand
AAGATCTAGAGGCCACAACTGATGCTTCTGCTTTTGTAATTAATGTGACACTTTTCAGAAGATCACTACCAACCAGAAGGTGAGCCCAAGTCCTGATCTAGCTGATCAGAAGAGATAGACTTTTAGAGGAGTTGTTTACGTAGTCCAAATGGTTAAAGCAAAAAAGAAAAACCAATTTAAATTGTGTTTAGTACTCTGTGTTTAGTGTTTTCAATATATCTCATGTTTTGAAGCTACTAATATTCTGAATCCTATTTACTCTGATGAATCTGGTCTCCAGAGTATGGTTTCTATGTCACCCTAGAGATTAAGGGTTAACCCAGAGGGGTTATGGTTGTTTTCTAGTGCTCTTTAGCTCATAAAGTCCCACTGGTGTGATTTCTGCATAATTATCAGTTGATATTAGACAGAAAATTTGCTTTTAGAATTGAGTGTTTACAACAATGACCACATTAGCCTAGCCTTCAATAAACTCATGGATCCAAACTATTGGGAGAAGAACTCACTATTTGACAAAAACTGTTGGAAAAACAATATGGGAGAAACTAAGCAAGACCAGCATCTGACATGATAAACCCATGATGATGAATCTATGCTACATGTGCCAAAAAGGGCATGCAGAGCCCTCTCTGTGGATACACCTAGAGTCAGTTTTTATTTTTATTTTTTACTAGAAAGTCAGAAGGACTCGGGGAGGAACCGTTCCTTTCCCTCTCTCCATGCACTTGAGGATATCCTTGTTTCCACCAACCTTCTCTCCAGCAGCCCTATGGGAACACTTTGTTCCTCCCCTGTCTGGGGTAAGGTTCTGGGAGTAGGGCTCACGTGCTGCATGAGGGTGTGGCGTAGGGGACAGCCTTTTGAGTTTGTGGAGAAGGTGATTCCCATGGTGGGGTTGGAAAGGAGCTAGATTTGAGGGGAATATAGCTCACTGCATGGTACATAGCTGGAAGGGAGCAGAGCTGGAGGGGAGCAGAGTGCTCAGGCTACTCTCCTCCCCCTCTCCACATGCACCTCTTATTACCCACTCCCTTGCTCAGCAGCCCAAGGGAAGTGACTCCTCCCTCTCCTGTCTGGAGTAAGAGAGTGTGTGTGTGGGGGGGGGGCAATTCACAAAGTCTCTGGGGAGGGGTGGCATGGCACTTGGCCTGGGAGAGGTGAGCACAGCACTCAGTCTGAGGGCTGGGTTTGGGTTGGGGCCCAGTACTTCATCTCTAAAAGGTTCACCATCACTGCTATAAACCAAGATAAAGTCAAAATGGATACTTGATCTAGAAATAAAGGAGAATACCATAAACAAATTAGGGGAACATGGAAAAGTTTGCTGGTAAGACTAATGTATAAAGGAAGAATTTATGACCAGACAAGACATAGAAAACATTATGAAAAATTAAATGGAAAATGTTGATTACATTAAATTAAAGTTTCTGTACAAATAAAACCAATGCAACCAAAATTACTAGGGAAACAACAAATTGGGGGAAGAATTCATAGCAATTGTCCCTGACAAAGGCCTCATTCTGAAACTTAAAAAGAACTGAGTCAGATTTATATGAATACAAAGTATTTTCCAATTTTAAAATAGTCAAAGGATATGAAAAGGCAGTTCTCAGAGGAAGAAATTAAAACTATCTATAGTTATATGAGAAAATGCTTCAAATCACTATTTATTCAAGAAATGCAAATTAAAACAACTCTGAGATGCCACCTCATACCTATCAGAGTGGTTAATATGACCAAAAAGGAAAATGATAAATTGAATACAATGTGGGAAAATTGGGATATTAATGCACTGTTGATGAAACTTTGAACTGATATAACCATACTAGAGAGAAATTTAGAACAATACCCAAAGGGTCATAAAACTATGTATTCCCTTTGACCTAACAATACCACTAGTGGATCTGTATCCCAAAGAGATCAAAATAAGAGGAAAGGACCTACCTGAACAAAAATAGTTTCAGTTACTATATATACTATAGCCTTTCCAGGATTTTCTGAACTTATCTGGTTAATCATTTCCCATGGTACAACCATTTTCCATTATAATAAATACATACTATAAGCAGAACTAGGAGAAAATTGTATATAGTAACAGAAGTTATTGTATGATGATCAACTGTGAATGACTGGACTATAATCAGTAAAACAAAGTTCCAAGATAACCCCAAGAGACTCATGTTAAAAAAAAGTTATACACAGTGAAAGAAGCAACTATTAGAATCTGATTACAGAATAAAGCACACCATCCTTTACTTTATTTCCTTCATGAGTTTTTTTTTTAAATTTTATACGTGATATGTCTTCAGTTACAACATGGGGAATATAGAAATATATATTTCATGAAAGAACTGATAAAACTTATATCAGATTATTTACTGCCTTGGAGATGGGGAGGGGGAAAGGAGAGAGAAAGATTCTGAGTAGAAAAATGTCAGAAAAAAAGTTGTCAAAATTGTTTCTATGTGTAAATAAAAAAATAAAATTTAATTTAAAATGAGAAAAGAAAAATAAAATAAAATATAAGGGATAAAGAAAATATCTATTCTAGGGGTATAATAAAAGCTGTTGATACATATATTCTCCCTTAACTCTACACAGTATCCTACCTAGACATAGAGTCCCAGGGAAAGTGGACTCAAATTCAGAGAACTCTTACAGTAAAGGCATAATTTACAACTCCTGGAAGTCCTTTTGCTGGAGCTATCAAGATATTCCTCTCTAGTATATAGTGTAGCATTTTTTTTTTTTTTTGCTGGCTTCTTTGTAGAGCCTTGAATCTGTTTGCTCATTTTTTTCAGAATATCATCATGATTCATAGACTACTGTCAACAATTCTGGCATCATCACTGGAACAATAATAGCTAATAATAATAATAGTTAACATGTATGTAGCACTTACTAAGTACCAGGCACTGTGCTAAGCTCTTGGCAAAAATTTCATTTGAACCTCACAAGAATCCTGGAAGATAGATACTATGATTATGCTCCTTTACAAATGGGAAAACTAAGGCAGTGGCTAAGAGACTTGTCCATGGTCACATAGTTAGTAAATATTTTAGGCCAAATTTGAATTCAAGGCCTCCTGACTTCAGGCCAGCACTCTGGCCACTAGCTAGGTTTTCTTCTACCTAGCTGCCATATCAAAGAGACTCTGGGAAGTTTAAAAATACTTTGGATTCTTTGAAGTTCTCAAAGTCCTCCTCAAATTAAGTGGGAAGAGAGAGACTAAATCTGAGTTTAAGCCCTTGGAGACTTTTCTGGAACAGCTCTCCTTTGTCTTGGCAAATGCTTGAATCTCTTATGACATAAATTAGAGTCTATATTTAGGCAATTCTCCCAGGGCATGAGGAAGTTTCTTCATCCAAACTGAACACATTTCCTGTGCAACATCACTCCAGTTTGATAAAGGACTTTTTATCATTGACTTAAGTTATTTTTTTTTTTAAACCCTTGACTTCTGTGTATTGGCTTCTAGGTGGAAGAGTGGTAAGGGNGGTGGAAGAGTGGTAAGGGTGGGCAATGGGGGTCAAGTGACTTGCCCAGGGTCACACAGCTGGGAAGTGGCTGAGGCCGGGTTTGAACCTAGGACCTCCTGTCTCTAGGCCTGACTCTCAATCCACTGAGCTACCCAGCTGCCCCCCTTAAGTTATTTTATTGATTGCTAATTTAAACCTAATTTCTGTCAGATTATTTTCCTGTTTTCCCATGAATTTTTTTTTTAAACCCTTACCTTCTGTCTTGGAGCCAATACAAAGTATTGGCTCCAAGGCAGAAGAGTGGTAAGGGTAGGCAATGGGGGCCAAGTGACTTGCCCAGGGTCACACAGATGGGAAGTGGCTGAGGCCAGATTTGAACCTAGGACCTCCCATCTCTAGGCCTGGCTCTCAATCCACTGAGCTACCCAGCTGCCCCTTCCCATGAATTTTTGTTGAGCGCTATACTATGAGTCCTTATCCTAGCAGCAAAGAGGGATTGTTAGAAGTAATGGATACTATACTTCTATATTCCTTTGCTTCTGTATGTTGTGTACCCGATCTGGTCAAATAGAGATCAAACTCTCTTATTTACTAGTACTAAATAGTTTTGCAGATTAATACTTTGTGAAGTAGATTGAGATGTTATAATTATGAAAAAGCCTTCTTTCCTGTTTTTCTATTATTTCCTAAGAGATTTTTGACTTTTTATTTCTCTAGAAGAATTATTTTATTATTCTTTCTAGTTTTCTAGAAATTTTTTGTAAGCTTTACTGTTATGGCACTAAATAAGCAACTTAATTTAGACAGTATTGCCAATTATAAAATATTCTACCCATAAAGAATTAATATACTGTAATTATTTAGGTCTAATTTTGTGTAAAGAGTACTTTATATATTTATATTGTTCCCATGTGTTTTTCAGTAAGTAGATTTCCAAAAATTGTATATGATCCATTGAATTTCTCTTTCTATCTCTTCCTGTTGTGTTTTTGGTCATATAAAAATGCTTATCATTTATGTGGATTTATTTTGTATCCTACAACTTTGTTTCAGTTATTACTTGTCTAGGAATGCTTGACATGCTCTTGATCAAATCCTGTCCCTGCTGTCTATAGATCACTCTATTCATCTCTCTATAGACCTGGCCTGGACAAATGAGTTGTGATTTTTTTTTTTTAGATTTTCAGATTATCTCTGGTGCATTTTTTAGGTCCATTTGATGGAATTAGGGGGAGGGGGAGAGTAGTAGGAGAGCTGCTATAACTTGTTCCTAATACTCTCATCTTGGCTCTCCCCTTCTCTAGGATTTTCCAAGAATCAGCAGCAAATAGGGATCATTTTCTCTCCTATTTATCTATCTTTGACTTTAATTTCTTTCTCTTATTTTGTTGATATTGCTAGTATTTTTAGAACTGTATCAAATATTACTGGAGATAATGGACATTCATGGTCTAGTCATATTTATTGGGAAAGACTAGCATATCCCTATTTTATATATATATATATATATATATACATACATACATA
>NW_025382188.1:0-2324 GCF_016433145.1 Gracilinanus agilis | reverse complement strand
CACACACACACACACACACACACACACACACACACACACACACACACATTTCCAGTTGTCCTTTATTATCTTTACTAGACTTGAAACTCCTTGGATTATGACTCTTTCCTCTTTGTAGCCTAGATCTTCAGCAATTGTCTGGCAATCTTTCCTGCTTATGAACTGTTATATCCTATTACTATTAGAATATCACAGATAATTAGGTCATTATGGGTTGAATGGTCCATTCTATGAAGGACCCAGAAAATAAAAGTACTGAATTGTAAATGTAGGATGGAAAGGATCAGAAATGTAAATCTCAAACTCCATGGGTAGTGGTAAATGTCCATTCTGTGTACTACCACATCTTGGACCACATTTCAGATGCTTCTCTATCACAGGACCATAAATTTAGAGCTGGGAGAGATATTAAAAATGAATTTGTACAATTCCTTCACTCTAAAGTTGAGGAAATCAAACTAGAGAACGTGTTCAAAGTCACCCAGGACCTTAATGGTAGGACTAGGATTTGAACCTTGGTCCCTGAGGCCTGATCCAGCATCCTTGTCCCCATTTGTTAGAGCTGAAATAGACTTGACACATCATTCTAGCTGATCCTCATAAGTTTACCCAGGAAGAAGCTGAGGTCTGGAGAGAGGAAGCAACCATAATAATAAGAGCTCCCATTTCCAGAGCACTTGAAGGTTCACCAAGGATTTTCCAAATATTAAATCATTTTAATCTCCCCTGGGAAGTAGGAAGGTGCTAAGTGACTCACTCATAATCACCCAGGTGGTAAGTAGTAGAGTTGGCATTTGAACCCAGGCTCCTTGACTTCTCTTCCCTCTACAAACACTTCCCTTCCAATCACCATTAGTAGGGCAGGGGTCCTGGTCTCTGCCTTACAGAGAAGGCTTCTCTAAATTCAAGGCTCTTTCCATTGTATGACTGGTTTGAGCTATCCAAAGGCTCCTGGATAGAGGTTTTCCTGGTCCCTGCCCTTGTCAAATTTAGAGTCTCATAGAGAATGAAACATTTATGTATATGGAACTTACATCCTAAGTGCTTGGAGAGGGACAAGCAGAGGACTCTGGGAGCTCTGAGGGTTACTGATGGGGAGAGGGTGAGGGGCTTAAGGAAGGCTCCGTCTCCCTCCTTCGCTTTAGCCTCCATCACTCTTCCTTCTAGCCTGTTTTCTGTTTTCTTTTTGGACATCATTTCAATGTATAAACCTCATTCCAATTATTTCTGGAATGACCTTCCCATTCTGAGTGGGATCTGCCAAATCCGGCCAGCGCCCAGCTGATTGTTCATTTGTGACTCAGTGGCCATTTAAAGGCAGGCCTCAGACACTTTTAATAAGGAGTACGGCCAGCCAGCATCTTCTAGTAATTACTGTGATTTATATATTTTCTAAAAAATCCAACAGCCCTTACCTATCCAGATTTATTTTTTCTTGAAGGGATTCTTGGCTCACCGAATTCAAGAAGATGCTATTGGATGAGGAATAGCCCCGAAGAGCCAGCACAGCCTGCTACACCCTGGCCAAACCTCCCTCTATGTGTCTAAGTTGGGCCTTCATTCAGTCTTGTTTTCCTTTATTTCCCTGGGCCTCCTGCCCACCCCAAACCACAATGTCAGCATGCACAGTGGGTCTTCCAGCATGAACCGTCTGATAGCCTCTGAGTCAGCTTCTGCTTCAGAGTCATAGCTGGCTTGGCATCAGGCCCCACGGGCTCTCTTTTGCCCCCCTTGCCTCCCCCTCTGCACCCCACCCCCTCCTTCTGCTCCCCCCGGGCCCCTGTCCTTAGGCTCTGGCCCAGCAGGAACCCATTTTGCTGGGGGATTTCTTGGGTTGGTCAGTTGTGGAGGAGATCCGGCCAGAGGGAAACTGACATGTTGGCGCTGTCCAGCTTCAGGCTGGGGCCAGGGAAGCAGCCTAAGGTCAGAGTCCCAGCCCCAGGCAGACAGCAGTACAAATAAACAGCCAGGAGCAGACAGACATCGAGTCAGGAAAAAACCCCTTTCTGGCTAGACGATCAGTTTCAGGAGTTCGTGCCCGGGAATGTCAGGTTCAAATTCACGACCGCTGAGAGCAGAAAAAGGTAAAGAGAAACCCGCCCCGTAACTGGAGGGACACTTTCCCTCTAGACCGCGGGCTCAGAAATCGGCGTCCATTGACGGCCTCTGGGGACACCTCGTTCATCCAGAGTTATTTCCACCCCCTCCACCCCTTTAGAATGGAAGTTTCTGGAGGGAAGGGACAGTTTTTGCTTTTCTTCTTGCCTGACACACACTAAGCACTTAAATGCTTATTAATTGACTCCCTGACCTAGTCCTGTATC
>NW_025382187.1:1422-3639 GCF_016433145.1 Gracilinanus agilis | reverse complement strand
AAGTATCTGAAGAGATGTCGCACAAAAGAAAAGATAAGACTTCTGCTTGGCCCAAGATGGTACAACTAGGAGCATGGTCAGAAGTTATAGGAAGGGCAAATTTAGTCTTGATTTAAGGAAAAATTTCCTAACAATTAAAACAATATAAAAATGCAATAAATTCTTTAGGTTAGAGGTAGTTATGGTCCCCTCACTAGAAGCCTTTTCGAAAAGACTGGATGAACATTTGCTGGCTATGTTGTAGAAGCGACTCTTGTTCAGGTATTAGTGGAATTCAATGGCTTCTGAAATCCCAACACTGTGATGTTCCCTCCAAATAATGACTTTCATGAACTTTCCTAACTATGTGCCCTGGGACAAGTTATTTAAACCCTCTAATTCTCAGTTTTCTTATAGGTAAAATGGGACCTATTTCACAGTGTTGTTGTGAGTATCAAATGAAACTACTGATACACTATCTAAATGTGAGAGGTCATTACTATATATTTTAATTAATTAGTTTATTTGTTACATTAAAATACCTAGTTAATTCCCTCTCTTACCCCACTAGGGAAGGAATTGACAAATATATATATATATATATATATATATATATATATATATATATATATATATATATATGTTTTGCTTATTTATATTCATCAGTTCTTTCTTCGGAATTGGACATATACAAGTTATTCTTCAAACAATACTTCTGTATATATAATGTTTTCTTGGTTCTATTCTTTCACTGCTCATAACTTCATAAAGATCTTTTCACGTTTTTTCCAAAATTAACTTGCTCATCTTTTCTTATGGCACAGTACTATTCCATCACAATCAGACACCACACCTTATTTAGACATTCTAATTGGTGGACATCCCTTCAATTTCCAGTTCTTTGCTACCACAAAGAGAACTAATATCAATATTTTAGAAGATATAGGTTCTTTTCCTTTTCCCCTAGTACCTTAGGAAATAAATGTAATAGTGGTATTGTGGGTCAAAGGTATACAAAGATTTGTAATTCTTTAAGCACAATTCCAGATTGCTCTCTAAAACAGATGGATTACTTCACTGAATTGATCATTAATATTTAAAAGAAAACACAAAGGAGAGATAACTTCTTCCCCTCCTATTCTTTGTGAAAATGAGTGACCAACCATCCATTTGGGAATGACCAAACATATTGTAATGATGATAAAAAATGAATATGATAGAATTATATTATTATGCCATAAGAAATGAATTCAGAAATATATATGAAGACTTATGTATACTGAAGCATAAAGACATAAGCAAAGCCAAGAAAAGAGAATAAAGAATGACTATAGCAAAGCACATAGAAGGAAAAGAAAACAAAATGGAAAAATATACACTCACACATTGATACACATATGCACATTAATTAAAAATACAAATATAGCAACACATAAATAAAATGACCAAACTAGATCGTCAGGAAGAGATTAGAAAATGAATTCCCCTCCCTTCTTTGCAGGGGTGGGATACTCTGGTTGTAGAGCATTGAATATACTGTCAGGATAAGTTGATGAGTTGATTTGTTTTGCTAAAAAGCTTTATTCCCTCTTATTTTATTCTTTGCTTAAACTGACGGTTTGAAGAAGAGGTCTATATCTGAAAATTATAGTAATATTAAAAACACATATATGTATGCACATACACAAAAAAAAACTCCATAATTTTTTAAAGAAAGTAGCCATAGGTCAAGTTCAAACAAGGGAAAAGTAGTGAGGCCTTATATAAATTGTCCAAACTGCAAAACGTTCAACACAACATAATAAATTTCTTCAAGACTATAATCTAGGCATAGTATGTGAACTTCTTCCTTCAACTGTATGCACTGAGGACCTTAAGAAGTGGGTTTTCTAGTGGGTTTTCACAGCTTTGTCAGGATGAATTTAGAATTGTAGAGATGAGAAGGGACAGTTACAGGCATGAAGTCATGTAAAGAGTGGGTACAAATATTCCCATCATGACACTTGTCTAATTTCATCTCCATGTAGTTTTAATGAAGTTACTTCCTTGTCCCACTTTATTTCTCTCTTTAGGCTAAAAAGTACAATGTGATTAGGAATGCATACATTCTTTAATTTACATTGATTTCAGAAAAAAAAAAAAGCCTACTAGTGAGTCTCATTACAAAGACACAGGGTTTGCCAATACTTTCCTCCCTCCCTCCCTCCCTCCCTCCCTCCCTCCCTCCCTCCCTTCCTT
>NW_025382187.1:0-1343 GCF_016433145.1 Gracilinanus agilis | reverse complement strand
CTTTCCTCCCTCCCTCCCTCCCTCCCTCCCTCCCTTCCTTCCTTCCTTCCTTCCTTCCTTCCTTCCTTCCTTCCTTCCTTCCTTCCTTCCTTCCTCCTCTCCTTCATTTCTTCTCTTCAACCTTTCTTCTTTTCGTTTCTTCTCCTGCAAGAGTTCAAGTGGAAAGATGCTCACATTGGGAGGTCTGTGTTTGTACTCCATTTCTTTTCATTAGGACATGCTCAGGGCCTTTCATCTGCTGTAGGACTCTGGCCAGAATCTTACAGTACCCCCTCCCTTTCTAACTATGCTTTTTATGAAAAAATTGACAGATTCTTACCTTTACCTTATAGAATTATGGAGTTGGAAGTTGAAAGGACCTCAGAGCCCTCTAGTCCAAGCCTGTTTCTGATTAGAAACCCTTCCTCTCATATCCCTAAAAGATGATTAAAATGCCTTTGATGGAAGCTCCCTTAGTTGTAACCAAAGGTGTACATAGCATATGTCATTTGGCTGGGCAACTGGGGACTTTTTCTTTATACTAACACTTATTGAATAATCAATCATGAACAATATTATTTTTATTCATTAAATAAGGAAATGGAAACTTTTAAGTAAATTTAATTAAAAAAACTAAACTTTATGTTGATAAAATGTTTTTAAAGGCATGAGATACTATTTTTGAGATATTGGTTATACCTGTTCATATCTGGTATATTCTGTATGTGATTATGTATGCAAGTGTGTACACATATGTGTGTGTATGTATGTGTATGTATGCTTGTATAATTGCAACCTGCTCTTTCTTGCCATCAAGCTGATTTTTTTCTCTCTCTAGAAGTTCCATATATTGGTCTACATTTTTCTTTCTTCAGCTACAATTGAAGAACAAGTCTAGTTCCTGTTGTACACAACAGCTCTTTAAATACTTGTAAACAATTATCACATCTCACCAAAGATTAAGTAATCTCAGTTTTTAAAAAATTAGAAATAGTACTGGAACTGTTAGTGGGAAGCTTGTTCCAGAGTGCTGATGTTGACTGCCTTTCCCCATTGTGTACTGTTATGGCAGGTTGATATGTTTTCTCCTCACCAAGGATTCAGGATGAGAAAGTACCTCTTGCTCAAATTCCTGGGAGGTTGCCATATCCTACCTCTACAATCTTTTCATTGTCCCCACCTACTCCTTGGGGCAGCATTCCTCATCTAGTGCCCCTATAGAGTAGACGGCCTTCATGCTTCAGGGACCCATGTTATCAGTAGTGGGATGCATGGTTATGTAGCCTGTTTTTACCTGAATTCTTCCCTCCTCACTTTGACCACCTATGTTAGGCCTAGTCAGATTTTATATATATATATATATA
>NW_025382186.1:2082-12554 GCF_016433145.1 Gracilinanus agilis | reverse complement strand
TATATGTATGTATACATGTATATATGTATATAAAAATATATAAAATATGTATATAATATATATATATATAATAACAAATATACCCCAAACCATGATTAATACGTTATTCAGATTGTCACTGACTATTTGGTTTGCATCTTGGGCCAATAGCTAGTCAAAGGATGCTACTGTAGGGTTTAATAATGTCACAGTAGAATTTGGTTGCTGATGATACTGCTGCAAAATGATGCTGGTTGGAGAAACATTATGCACAATTTGCCTTTGATGATTAAAGATGAAACTTGGTACTATGTCAAAAGAGTTGGTTCTGAAATGAGAGGACCTAAGTTTGAATCCAGGCTCTGCCACTTCGTATCTTTGTTCTCTGGGCCATACTCGGGGCCATAGTTTCCTGGATCCCTTCCAGCCTTAAATGAACCTATGACAATATTCTAGGTTGTTTCTAACATGTGATTGGACAATATATAGATTCTGGGGAAGCATAGCTATTTATAAAGTATAAAACAACTGCTTGGACACTTGGGTTGATGAGGACATGATTGGGGATGTAGACCTGAAAAGACCACACCCATGTAACTATCAATAATGTGTAAATAAGTCTTGACTGACCACACATATTAAAACCATTGGAAATGTGAATTAGCTACAGTGGAAGGGTGCGGGAGGGGGGTGTTGAGGGGGTGCAGGGGAAAGTAAAAACATGACTTATGTAACCATGGAAAATTTTTCTAAAAATAAAAAGTATAAAATGAAAAAAAAAAGTATAAACTACAAAGACCTATAAAACTGTGCATGCCCTTTGACTCTGCAATACTAGTACTAGGTCTGTATCCCAAAGAGATTAAAGAAAATGGAAAAGGACGGTGAAGCTGCAGCAATACCACCATAGCAATACCACTATTAGGCCCCAGAAATGGCTATGACAGTGGCAGTAGCAGCTTCAAGAACTTTCAGCCCACAAAGGTTGAGGGATAAGACAAATGTTCAGAAATATATTACAGGGGACCCTTTTCTGGCACTGAGATCAATAGTATTTGTGACTACAGAGAATCAGGGTCCTAGTCATGGTTCCAGGGCAATGAAGAGTGCTTATGTTTGCTCATAGGGGAACAGAGATCTTCATCTCAGTTAAAAGGCAAAAAAGGAGCACTAGTGTATGTGACACAGGAGAGCAGAAGCCTGAGTCACAGTTCTAGGGCCGAAAGGAGTAATATAACTTATGACTGCAGGAGAACAAAGTCCCTTTTGGTTAAAGACCAGAGTACAGTCCAGGAGAGCAGTGACCACACATTTTTTTTGGATCACACCATGTTAGAATACAGACCCCCAGCACTAACTCTGAGAATAGAAACACAAAAAAAAAACCACAAGGTTGAGACAGTACCTCTCTCCACCCTGGGAGCAGAGTCTAATTTTAACATAAAAATAAAAGTCAATAAATGAGCTTAGGAAATAAGGAGAAGGGAAGAGAAACAGACAGACAGAGACAGACAGAGACAGAGATAGAGGCAGAGAGACAGAGACAGAGACAGAAAAAGAGACAGAGATAAAGAGACAGAGAAAGGGAAACAGAGAGAGAACCTGACCATAAAAATCTACTCTGGTGACAGGAAAGATCAAGACAAAAACTTAGAAGACATTTATGTCAAAACAGCTACAAGCAAAGCCTTAAAAAATGGACATGTCAATTCCTAGAGAACCTCAAGAAGGATTTAAAAGGTAGAATAAGATAGGTGGAGTAAAACTTGAGAAAAAGAAATGAGAGTGATGTAATAAAATTATGAAAAGAGAGTCAACAGCTTGGAAAACTCTTTAGAGGGAAAAAGAATTAGCCAAATGAAAAAAGAGGACAAAAATTCTATTGAAGAAAAGGACTTTTTAAAACAGTAACATTGTTCCAATATGACAATAGGTACAAAAATTACCTAGGAAAAGGAGGATAAAGAATACTTTGACTACATTAAATTTAAAAGTTTCAATACAGGCAAAAGCAAGGAAACCAATATTAAAGGGAAAACAACAAACTGGAAGAAAATCTTCATAGCAAGCCTCTTTGATAAAGGCTTTATTTCTCAAAAATCTGGAGAACTGAGTCAAATTTTTTAGACTACAAAGCATTTACAAATGGCCAGAGGATATGGGCAGGTAGTTCTCAGATGAAGAAATTAAAACTAGGGCTAGGTATATGAAAAAATACTCAATTGATCCAACCTTTCTGGAAGGCAATTTGGAACTATGCTCAAAGGGTTTTAAAAGAAGGCATATTCTTTGATTTAGCAATATCAGTACTAGGTTTGTACCCTAAAGAGACAATAAGGAAAAGTATACAAAAATAGTCACGCTCTTTGTGGTGGCAAAAATTTGGAAAATGAGGGACTGTCCCTCCAATGGGAAATGACTGAATAAATTGTGGAATATGATGGTGATTGAATATTATTATGTTGTAAGGAATGATGAACTGGAGGATTTCTAAATGAATTGGAAGAATCTCCAAGAACTGATGAAAAGTGAAATGAGCAGAAGCCAGAGAACATTATACAGAGAAAGTGAAACACTGCTTCAATACAATATAATGCACTTAACTAATACAAGATAATGCTAAGCTACTTATTAGAAAGAATGCTATCCACATTGAGAGAAAAAAACTGTGGTAGTAGAAACATAGAAGAAAAACAAATGACATTATTTGTTTATATGGATATATGATTTGGGGGTTTGGTTTTAAAAGATTGCTCTATTGCAAAAATGAATAATATGGATATGGGTATAATTGATTACATTTGTATAACCTAGTAGAAATGTTTATTGGATCAGGGAGGAGGAGGGGAGAGAAAGAAAATGAAATATGTAAACATGGAAAATATTTTTAAAAAGAAAAAGAAAAAATACTCCAAACCGCTATTGATTAGAGAAATGCAAATTAAAACAGCTTTGAGGTACCACCTCACACCCATCAGACTGGCTAACATGACAAAAAAATAAAGTCATAAATATTGGAGGGGATGTGGAAAAATAAGGACAATGATATACTGCTGATGGAGCTGTGAACTGATACAACCAATATGGAGAGCAATTTCTAACCATACTCAAAAGACCATCAAATTGCCCATAACCTTTGACCCAGCATTACCACCACTAGGTCTGTATTTCAAAAAGATTAAAGAGAGGGAGAAAGAACCTACCTTTATGGCAATTTTTATAGTAGGTTTTTTTGTGGTGGCAAAGAATTGGAAACTGAATTGATGTCTATCAATGAGGGTTTGGCTGAACAAGTTGTGGTATATGCTTGTAAAGGACTACTATTGTTTCATTAGAAATGATGAGCAAGATGATCACAAAAAAACCTGGGAAGACATATGAAGTGATGCAAAGTGAATTGAACAGAAAAAGAAGAATGTTATATATAGTAACAACAATAATGTATGCTAAACTGTGAAAACTATTATCAGAAAGGCAAGGATCCAGGAAAACTAAGAAACTCATGACAAGAAAAGGATATCCACTGCTATAGAAGGAACAGACAGAGCCTGAATCCAAATTAAAAGATACCATTCTTTACTTTTTTTCCTCCATGAATTTTTCCCTAGTGTAAGCAATGAGTGTCTTCTTTCACAACATGACAAATATGGAAATATATATCATATGATGACATATGTAAAACCTATAAGCCTATATCATATTACCTGCCTTCTTGGGGAGGGGAGTGAAGTGAGAGGGAGAGAGAATATAGATTGCAAAATATTGGAAAAAATATTAAGAAATCATATTGACATAATCTGGAAAAATTAAAATGTATAAAATTAAAAAAAATTAAAATGGGAAAATATTTAACAATAAATAAAATACTATGAAATATGAGAAAATAGAATTGGCCAAATGGAAAAAGAAGTACAAAATTTCAGTGAAGAAAGTAATTTATTTTTTAAAATTGTTAAAAATAAAAACTGGAAGGTAATGACTTAATTAAGCATCAAGAGACAATTAAACAAAGCCAAAAGAATGACAAAAAATTTTAAAACATGGTATATCTCATTGGAAAAGTAACAGAGTAGATGATTTAATAATTATTGGACAACTTGAAAATCATGATTAAAAAAAAAAAAGACTAGACATCAAGGAAAAATTCCCTGATATCATGGAACTGGGGAGTAAAATAGACATTGAAAGAATTGACCAATCACTTCCTGAAAGAAATGCCAAAATGAAAATTCCCAGGTACATTGTAGCCAAATTCCAAAGCTTCCAGGTCAAGGAGAAAATATTGCCAACAGCCAGAAAGAAACAATTCAAATATTGTGAAATCACAGTCAAGATTATGCAAGATTCAGCATTTTCCACATTAAAGAAGCAAAGGTCTTGGAATATGATATTCTGGAGGGCAAAGGACGTGTGATGAAAAATGCTATCTGCCTCCATTGAGAGAATTGAAGAACTCTACAGAAATGGAGCATATTTTCACTTTATTTTTTTCTTCTTGTGTGTGTTTATGTGTGTCTGTGCACGTGCTTGTGTTTTCTTTTGCAATATGGCTAATATGGAAATACATTTTGCATGACTTCACATGTGTAATCAATATCATATTGCTTATCTTCTCAAATGGTGGGGGAAGGGCAGGAAAGAGAGAGAGAATTTGAAATGCAATTAAAAAATATGAATGTAAAAATACTTTAAATGTAATTGAAAAATATTTCATAAATAAAAAATATATTTTAAAATAAACCATTGTCTAGGTATAGCCAGGTATACCCAGGTGTACAAGTCATTTTATCTGTCTGTACCCCAGTTTTTATATCTCTATAATGACAGTCAACTAAATGGTTTCTGTGACCCTTTGCTGTGACATGAGCATTATAACTGGCTCTTTTGTTTCCTCTCAAGGGAAGCATTTAATCCACTACAGTAATTTTATAGATGAGGAAGCTGTAGCCAAGGTGGAAATTGATCCTCAGCCTTTTGACTCCAAATCTGATTTTCTTCTTGTATATTTTTGAGTGTGCTGAGATAGACATGCTCATTTTATTCTTATAATGATATGCCCACCTTGACTTGGGTTGTTTTTACACTTTTCCTCAGGAAAGGGACAATAGTACTTTACCCAGGTTGTACCCCCAAATCAGGCCTACCCTCTTCATATAGTTATTTCTGAAATTACATGAAGTGCTTTATACATATACTGTGGGCAACCTACTTAATGCCAACTTCTTCACTGGAAGAGAACCAAAGTTATATGATGAAATGATGATCCATCATTTACATTTCACTGGACGAGTAGTATCCAGTCACTGAAAGTTCCTCCGGTTTAACTTCATGAAAAATGAAGAAAATAATAATGATATGATCAACAACAACAACAACAACAATAATAATAATAGACTTTAAGGTCTAAGAAGAAATTTATACATATTATCTAATAAGGTCCTCTCAACGACTCTGTGAGTAGATTCAGTTATTGTTCCCATTTTACAAATGAGGAAACTGACACTAGTTGCAACTTGCCCACGGTTTCTAGGTAGTAACTGTCTGAGACAGAATTCTAACTCAGGTTTCCTGATTCCACATCTTACATATGTCATGCCACCTCACTAGAGAAAGGGAACTCTTTTATAAAGATCAAAGCTGTAAAAATCTTCCACTACCATGTTGAGAACAGTTAAAAAGGGAAAGACAGGTATGTCTGCTCCCTTTCATGAGAGAAGAGTCATAGGCAGTCAAGTGGATACCTGTAAACTTTGCCAACAAAGTTACATTAAGAAAGTTAGAAACCTTAAAAATTATATTGAGATGTAATCTGGAAAATATAAAGATAACAAAAAAGAAATTTATGAACAAAAACAAAAGATGTTCTTTTACATTCCCAACACACACACTCACACCTGCGCACACAAGCACACACACTACTTTGTACCAAAATAGGAATTCCTGACTTACTACTTAAGCATTAACAGTATAGGGGCTGGATAAATAAATAAACAGGTTACAATGTCAGGGTTAGTGAGGCATTGGCTCATATGATATCTGAATTTAGCCCCTAGGATCCCATAGCTGGCAAGGGCTAAAGGTACCAAAGAAGTATTCCATATAAAAAACATGAGCAAGAAACAAAAATGGATCTTTAAATAAAATTTATTTGACTATGAGCAAGAGTGATTCACTTGTAAAATATAGAGCTATACTTTTGATCATAGTTCAGTGCCTCCAGCATAGTGCCTGGCATTTAGCAAGTGCTTATTGCCTGCTGGACTGATAGCTGAGAGACTCAGTCTTGAAATGAGCCATCGTGAGCAAATCTGTTTGCTCCCAGAAATCAGATTCTGCCCTACTCTCCCTTCTTATTTTTTGATGCTACAACAATGGTTCCTACAGAGTCAAAGAGAAGAGAAACTCTCCTTCAATAGTCTTCCTTTCTAGTTTCCATTTAAAACAACAAACATCCATTGTGTCTGCTCCATTTAAAGTGCCAGAAATACACAAATGAAAAGCACTGCTGTCTTTACCCTTCACGTGTTTATAGTTTTCTAGGGAATATAGCATATGTATGAAAATACATGTAATAAAATGTAAAATGTGATAGAGTTTGTAAAAGAGGAGTTAAAAAAGTTATATCAGGAAAACTATGTAGAGGGAGAGAAGATTTTGAGCTGGAGGATCAACCAAGGTTTAATCAATCTGTCAGTTAATTGACAGATAATTATTAAACCTTTCTATGTGCTATGATACTTAATTAAGCTCTGGGGATACAAAGGCAATAATAAAATAATCCTTAGCCCCCCAAAGCTTACATTCTATTGGATATGAAGGGAGAAGGCAGCATCAGAGATGAATCTGAAAGAAAGAGAAGGATTCCAATAGGCGGAGATGAGGAGGGATTGTATTCTGGGCAAAGGCAATGGCAAATGCCCAGAGGTGGGAAAGGCAGAAAAAGCTCTGCTATGAACATATGGTCTTATACTATGAGATGTATTAAAAAAAGAAAAAAGTCAAGCTGTGCTTATTTACAAAGAATAAAATGATTATGCATATGTCATTTTTATGAATCTCTCAGCAAACTCAAAATAATACCAGCAGATAGGAAGAGGGCGAGAGAACATACATTTGTTAAGCACCTATTCTGTAAGCACTTTATAGTTACCTTATGTGGGAAGGACTGGGTTTGAACTCAGAAGACTTAAGTTTGTTCTGTGTCCCTGGGCAAGTTAATTCTTCATCTCTAAAATTAAGTTTCCCCATCTGTAAAATTGAAGGACTGGGCTAGATAATGTGGTTTAGTGGAAAACATAATGGATTTGGGCTGAGGAAGACCTGAATTCAAATTCTGCCTTAAACAATTACTAGTCAAGTGACTCTGGGCAAGTCACTTAAACTCTTTGGGCATCAGCTTTCTTACCTCTAAAATGAGAGGTTTAATTTGATGGCCTTTTAGCTAAAGGAACTTTAGAGGTTTTCTAGCCTAACTCCCTTAATTGATGGCTAAAGAAAGTAAGACTCAGACATATGAAATTATGAATAGTAGAAGAGCTAGGATTTGAACCTAGGCCCTTGGATTCAAAATACAATATACCTTCTATTATATGACAGTTTTCATAGGTTCAAGTGGAAAATATTTTTTCAATAACTGGGAAAACCAAACCCTTGGCCAAAGTGAGAATTATATTTATTTCCCCTCTTTAGAGAAGCTATATCTTTGATCTACACAGTAATCAATACTCTCTCCCTCCTCCAATTTCTTTGTATTTATGTATGTACTCTAACCTCTCAGTTTCATTCTGTTAGTTTGTTATATCATCAATGTCCAGCAGAGTATTGCCAGTCGTAGTAGATGTTTAATAAATGCTTTTGGAATGTTTTTTCTTCTTAAAGTGTTCAGAACCCAAATCTTTCACGACTTATTTCTAATGACTTTACTTCATTTCTTGAACCCATACATTGCTTTAAATCGCTTTCAGATTGAGTCCATTTTCTCCTTCAACTATAAATAAAAGTGATAGAACTAGATAAAATCTAAAACCTATAGTCCTAGAGAAGCCAAGGAATAATGTCAAAATTTTAAAACTAATAGACTTCTTTATTTAAAATTTCATTTGATTTGAATGAATATGCTGACACACACTTAAACAGATTGACAGTAGCACCTCTCTGCAAATAGGTGGATCTTTCTATCCATGTGATCACCCATATGGAGCAGCCCTGGAGGGCTTTTCATCATTTCGTGAGGAAACACACAGGCACAACTCAACACTCCATATTCCACATGCTTAGATGGAGACCAACAGCCATGCAGAAAACCTCACAAAATAGAAGAATTGCTGAGAAAAAAAAATAGGAAAAAAAAAAAAGACTGCTTTCAGCAAAGGAATCCAAGTGTAAGCCAAATAGCCATTGTTCTGGGATAAGTATTCCCAGGCTATTCTTCCAAACAATTAGAGAAAATAAAAAAAATGATCCTCTCCTCTGGAGTAATTTTAAAATCAGGATCTGGACCTTGGATTTCATAGGCAGGACAATACCTTTTTTTATATCTTAGAGTTGGAAAGACCTTGGAAATTAAGGTACTTCTTCAGGGTCACATAGACAATAATTGGCAGAGGTGAGACTTGAAACCCAGTTCTTCCTGTTTGTTTCTCTATCGATTACATTATACTGTCTCTCACTAAATTCAGGTGTCTTTAGACCGACCTGTAAGACAAAGTCCTTTAAACATAAAATGGAAGTGACAAATGAAAGATTTCCTTTAACCATAAAACTTATAATTGAAATGGATCTTAGGTAGCAGAGGAACAGAGTTAGAAGAGAATGGAGTCATTCCTTCCAATTCCTTCATCTTATATACAAGGAAGTTGAGGGTCAGAGAAGTTAAATTACTTTTTCAAGAAGATCACCTAAGAAAGATGTCCAGGACTTCTGCCTCTAAAGTCAGTTTCCTTTTTACGTCATGACAATATAATCCCTTTGTTTTATCAATGAAGAAACTGAGTCCAAGAAGGAAAATGTCTTCTTCAAGGTCCCACATCTATTCTGTGACCAAGCCGAGATTCAAACCAAGTCTTGTGCCTCCTGCTTAGTTTAAAATACCTTATTGATTTCCAAGGGATGTATTAGTCACCAAAAGCTGAAGACGGAGTGCTATAAAGAAGATAGGCAATTCTGTTCTCAGAACTTAATTGTTTGTTTATTGAACAAATAAACATCAGGTGCTATTAGCCCTTATTAATAGGTGTTAGCACATCAAAATAACTTTTTAAAAATTAGTCCCAAAAACAAAAGAGTAAATAAAAACAGAATCATCCTTTTGGCTTGCTAGAAACTTCCCAGTGTTTATTTTTTCAAAAAAGAAACTATCAGATTAGCAGGTCAAGGCAGAATCTCGGAATGGACTGATCTTCATTGGATATTAGCTGTTTGCCAGCAGTTTAGCTCTCTCAAAGGCAGCTGAAAACAGGCAATTTGTACATAATCTATGTAATGTGCTGGTAGGAGGGAATCCTGGGCCTGATTCACAGTTGACAAAGTACACCTGCAACTGCTCAGCTTTTCAACACATCTTATTCTGACACTAACCAGACAGGGATAAAGATTGGGGGGTGGAGAGGGGATAGTTCATCAGAAATAAGGAGCTTCCAGCCCAACAAGTATTCTTCTCCTTTAGCCGTATGCAAATAATTTCCCTAGGCTGGAGTAAGCATTCCAGAGTTGCTCTTTTCCATTCCCACCAAGAGCAATAACACAATCAACATTTGTTGCTGTATAGTTAGGGCACAACTTTCGCTCATGCTAATTTTCCATACCATGCTTGTAAACATCCTAACCCTAACAAAGAGGCAAGAGGGGGAGAATTGACAAATGCATGTATTATTACTCACAGGCATCCTTTGTTTATATGTGAAAAAATAGGAATCTGTACATGTGGAGGCAAGGCTTATTTTTACAACTCTATGAAACTTGGTGTTGATGATTCTAATAAAATATGATCAAAATTGACAGATGAAGAAATATAAAGGAATAATAAATTATTTAAATACAAGTTGCAAGTCCTTGATAGTATAACATGATGGAAAGAACATTGGATTGGGAATTAGAGAACCTGAATTTGAGTTCTGGTTTACTCTTTATGTGATCTTAGGCAACTTTATTTATGTCACAAATTCTTTAGCTATGATTTCATTAGTATAGGAAATAGCTTGATGAGCAAATTCCCTTTACCAGTGTTGATAAGTACCTTCTTTGAAATTTAGAGTTATAAAGAATTAGTTGTGTATAGCATTTAGAACTTGTAATTTGCTCAGCATCACATAAGCAGTGTGTTTTGGGTCAGGACTCAAAACCAGGGCATTGAGAGCTCTAAGATTTGCTCTCTACCCACTCTACCAAACTTCCTTTCAGAAAGAAAGAAAGAAAGAAAGAAAGAAAGAAAGAAAGAAAGAAAGAAAGAAAGAAAGAAAGAAAGAAAGAAAGAAAGAAAGAAAGAAAGAAAGAAA
>NW_025382186.1:0-2006 GCF_016433145.1 Gracilinanus agilis | reverse complement strand
AAGGAAGGAAGGAAGGAAGGAAGGAAGGAAGGAAGAAAGAAAACCAGGCTAAGCAGAGTGAGTCTTTTGAATCAAAGTGGAAAATGCAAGCCTTACCACCAACCTTAAGTATTTCCTCAGGTTGTTAGTGCTGATATAAATGGGAAGGCACAGGAATAGTTGTATGCTTATTAACTTTTTGAACTTGTAAGGCATTCTGAGTCTAATGATCTAGTTGGTCGGTTCTCCAGGATGCCGGCTTCTTCCCTTGTTTTCTCTTCCTCTTCTTGCTTGTGCCTATTTCCCAGTAGCAGGACCAGTCGTTGGCACTGATAAGTAGGTTGTTGCTTCCATACTTCAATCTACTCCTTTGTTTTCTTCAAAGTTGGTGCTGATTTTGATCTTTCCTTTAATTAGTTGATGGACTGACTGCACACAGATATTTGATGCTGAAATGATGACCACAACAGTAATTCCTTGTTTTCTAGCCATTTGGCAGTGAGGGGGTGAGGTGGGCCTGGATTCAGGAAGGCTTGTGTTCAAATTTAGACAAGTCACTTAACCTCTGTTTGCCTCCATTTCCCCAACAGTAAAATGAGGATAATCATAACACCTACCTCCAAAGATTGTTGTTAGGATTGAGTGAGATAATGTTGGCAAAAAAAAAGTATTTAGTGCATTGCCTGTCACATAGCAGACACGATATAAATGCTAGCTATTATTATTACTATGCTGTCAATTTCATTTTGGGGATGTTGGTGCTTACCATATGGTGATGATGGGTGCTTACCATATCCAATACCTTTCTTTTCTTGAATAAAGTATCTCTGTAGCTTTTTTCATAGGGTGCAAGTTCTTGAACCCTTTTGTTTCTTAATTCTGAGTAGCCTACCTACCCCTACCAAAAAGTTCCTACACCTACCATTGATGCCTGAAATTCTACCATTCCAGATAATTCCTTTGGGTATAAGGCTTCTTGTCTCATATTCAAATAGAAATCCTCCCCAATCCAAAACAAATTCAACCTTGGGTGTCATTCACATCTTCTCAGTTTTAAATTCTTTCCTGCAAGCATATTTTGACTGGTTGGAGAAAGGGTTGAGAATATTTGCTGTTTTGCCATCCACAGGCCTGTCCTGTCATCAGTGTCTCCCAAGTGAATTAGTTAAGGCAAGAGAAAAAGGGAAAACCAACGCCAATCAATCCACTTCATGCTTTCAAAAAATTAGCTATATAAATATAATATAGAGAAGTTGGAACTAGAAAGCAATTCGTGTTAACCAAAAAAAATGTAGATTTGGATTTATGTAAGAAAAGTTATTAAACTGTTTATACCCTTTGACCTAGTGATCTTCTGATGGGGCATATAACCCCAGTGAACTCAATGATAGTTAAAAAAAAAAAAGGCTCCATAGATACCCAAATATTCATGACAACGAGTTTGTGAGAGCAAAACTCAGAAAACTCAATGGGGATAAAAGAAGATCAGACAAAAATTGGGGAATGACTGAACAAATTGTCATTTAAGAATGGATTTGTGGAAAGCCCTCCAGCAATTGATGCAGAGCTAAATGAGCATAACCAGGAGAACATTGTACACAGAAAGCAAAATATTGTGACACAATCAAATGTAATGAACTTCTTTACTAGCAGCAATGCAATGATCCAGGACAATCCCAAGGGACACAGGAGAAAAAATGCTATCCACATCTAGAGAAAGAACTGTGGGAGTAGAAACGCAGAAGAAAAACATATGATTGATCACATGGGTCGATGGTTATATGATTGGGGATTCTGACTTTAAATGATCACTTTATTGCAATATGAATAATATGAAATAGGTTTTGAACAATGAAAAAAAATTTTTTTAAACCTTTACCTTCCATCTTAAAAAAAGAATGGATTTGGAATGTTGTTGTCCCATAGAAAAGGACAAATGAGGAATTCAGAAAAACATGGGAAGATTTGTATAAACTAATACAGAGTGAAAGTACCAGGCTAACAATATACTAATTAATATAATAATT
>NW_025382185.1:0-2420 GCF_016433145.1 Gracilinanus agilis | reverse complement strand
TTTGAAGACGGTTCCTTTACACGTAAATTTTAGCAATTATTCCTGAGTAGAGGACAATTAGGTAGCACAATGGATATAGTGCCAGGCATAGAGTAAGGAAGACTCCTCTTCCTGAGTTCAAATCTGGCCTCAGATGCTTACCAATTAATAGATATGAGGTTAGGCAAGTCACTAAATCTTGTTTTCCTCAGTTTACTAATCTATAATTTTTTTAAAAAAAAGCTAGGGAAGGAGACTTCCAGTTAAGATGGTGGCAGAGTAAGGAGCAGCTGCTCGATCTCTCCTAACCAAAGCATACAGGACACCTCAAGGGGACATAAAAACAAACCCAAACAAATGAAGGAACCCCACAACAGGGCACAGCATTGAAGGTACGCAGAATCAGGGCATTTCCACACTTTAAAGGGGTGAAACAGCTCTTACTAAAACGTGAGAGGAAGAAGCCACTCCACCCCCCCCCCCACACACACACACACACACCACACACAGCTCCAAGGCCAACGCACAAGAGTGAAAACAGGATTGGGGCAACCAGTAAATCACTAGCAGCCCCAGGGCTTGTACCTGAGAGCTGTAAGACTTGTAAGCCCCCAAGTGGCTGGGGGGGGGGGCGAGCACGGACTTTCCCCAGCAGCTGCTCAGGTGAAGGCATTGCCCGAGACGCGAACAAAGATCTCTAACGCAGGGACTTTCCCGAGCGTCGGTGCGGGTCAAGGCAGTGCCCTAGGCACAAATAAAGATCTCCAGAGCAGGCTAGGACCTCCAGTGAGGACCTGGCACAGATGGGAGCGGGCAGTGGAAGCAGCCCCTGAGACTGCTAAAGGAGCCTTGGGCTGAGGGGCAGACTGGGGACTACCAGGAGGCCTGACCCTGAGGACAAGGAGACCAGAGCCTTCGGGAGCTTAAAAAGTGCAGGCAGACCCTGAGTTTGAAGACAAAGCTGAAAAGGGGCGGGGCTAACAATGGCAAGATGAGAACCCCAGAAGAAAAAGATTATCAAGAAAAACCCTGGAACACTCGACAACTTTTACACAGAGAAATTTCAGACAACAGAGGAAGACAAACAAGTATCCAAACCTTCCCAAAAGTATGAAAACAGGTCACAAGCTATTGAAGAGTTCAAAAATGAGATGTTGAGGAAGATGGAAGAGATCTGGCAAGAAAATAAAAGCTTAAAAGGCAGAATTTCACAATTTGAAAGTGAGGCAAGTCAACTGAAGACCAGAAATGACCAGATTGAAAAGGAAAACCAAAAGATTATAATTGAAAACCAGTCCCTAAAGGCTAGAATTGAGCAATTAGAAGCCAATGACCTCTCAAGACAACAAGAACAAATAAAACAAAGTCAANGGTCACAAGCTATTGAAGAGTTCAAAAATGAGATGTTGAGGAAGATGGAAGAGATCTGGCAAGAAAATAAAAGCTTAAAAGGCAGAATTTCACAATTGGAAAGTGAGGCAAGTCAACTGAAGACCAGAAATGACCAGATTGAAAAGGAAAACCAAAAGATTATAATTGAAAACCAGTCCCTAAAGGCTAGAATTGAGCAATTAGAAGCCAATGACCTCTCAAGACAACAAGAACAAATAAAACAAAGTCAAAAGACTAATAAAATAGAAGGAAATATGAAATATCTCAATGAGAAAGTGACAGACAAAGAAACTGGTCTAGAAGAAACAATTTGAGAATCAGTGGTCTTCCAGAAAAACCAGAAATTAATAGAAACTTGGACTCCACACTTAAAGAAATTATTCAGCAAAATTGCCCTGAAGTCCTACAACAAGAGGGCAATATAGACAATGAAAGGATCCATAGATCACCCTCTACACTGGACCCAGAAAAGACAACACCTAGGAATAAAATAGCCAAATTCAAGAGCTTTCAAGTAAAAGAAAAAAATCTTACAAGAAGCCAGAAAGAGACAATTCAAATATCAAGGAGCACCAATCAGGATCACACAGGATCTGGCAGCCTCAACGCTAAAAGACCGCAAGGCGTGGAATACAATATTCAGAAAGGCAAGAGAGCTGGGCCTTCAGCCAGGGATCAACTACCCATTGAAACTGACTATATACTTCCAGGGGAAAGTATGGGCATTCAACACAATTGAAGATTTCCAAGTTTTTGCACAAAAGAGACCAGGACTAAATGGAAAGTTTAATACCCAACCACAAAAATCAAGAGAAACATGAAAAGGTAAATAAGAAACAGAGGGAAAAGAAAGAAAACTCATAATTTTTTAAATTTAACTCTTCAAGGACTTAAATAAGATCTAATTATCTGTATTCCTATGTGGAGAAATGCTATGTATAATTCTCTGTAGTGAACTCTATTCACTATTATAATATTCACTATTATAGCAACCAGAAGAATAATTCATAGGGAGAGGATAGGATACTAAATGGTCTAAGATGACATGG
>NW_025382184.1:668-2667 GCF_016433145.1 Gracilinanus agilis | reverse complement strand
TAAGATGATATGGGGGGGTGGAAAAGAGGGGGTGAATAGTAGGGGACACCAAGAGAAACTTGATTGAATAAGAAAAATAGGATATTCTATTACACACAAAGAGGGTATGGGAAGGGGAGGGGACAAATACTATTATAAGAAGGAGAGGAAGAGAGCATTAAGAGGTAATATTTAAACCTTACTCTCAGTGTAATTAACCCTGAGAGGGAAGAGTAGCTATATTATCCATTGGGATATAAAACTCTATCTAACCCTACTGAGAAAGTCAGAAGGGATAAACCAAGGGGAGCAGGGGAGTGGGGAGGTCAAAAAAGGGAGGGGAGAAGAAGGGGGAGGGAATTCATTAGGCCTCTAAAAATAAAAAAAGGGGAATAATAAAGGAGGGGGGTAGAAAGGGAAGTTAATCAAGGGAGGGGATAAGGGTTACCAGCTTAAAGCAAACCACTGGTTTAAAAGGAAATAGTGTAAGAAGAAGGGGTAGAACTAGGGGAGGATACAAAAATGTCAGCAAATGCACAACTGATAATTATAACTCTGAATGTGAATGGATGAACTCGCTCATAAAATGGAAGCAAATAGCAGAGTGGATTAGAAACCAAAATCCTACCATATGTTGTCTACAAGAAATACATATGAGGCAGGTAGACATACACAAATTTAAGGTTAAGGGCTTGAGCAAAATCTTTTGGGCATCAAATGAGAAAAAGAAGGCAGGAGTGGCTATTACGATTTCAGACAAAGCCAAAGTAAAAATAGATATGAATAAAAAAGACAGGGAAGGTCATTACATCCTGATTAAAGGCAGTATAAACAATGAGGAAATAACAGTGCTCAATATGTATGCACCAAGTAGCATAGCATCCAAATTCATAAAGAAGAAACTGGCAGAACTCAAGAAGGAATTAGATAGTAAAACTATAATAGTGGTAGATCTAAATATTCCTCTTTCAGATCTAGATAAATCAAGCCAAAAAATAAATAAGAAAGAGGTAAGAGAGGTGAATGAAGTCCTAGAAAAATTGGATTTAATTGATGTGTGGAGAAAAACAAATAGGGACAAAAAGGAATATACCTTCTTTTCAGCTGCACATGGTACATTCACAAAGATTGACCATGTAATAGGGCATAGAAACATTGCAAACAAATGCAAAAGAGCAGAAATAATAAATGTAACCTTCTCAGATCATAATGCAATAAAAATAATAATTAGTAAGGGCGCCTGGACAGGCAAATAAAAACTAATTGGAAATTAAATAATGATTCTCTAAAACCAGTTAGTCAAAGAAGAAATCATAGAAACAATCAACAATTTCATTGAAGAGAATGACAATGATGAGACATCCTGCCAAACTCTGTGGGATGCAGCCAAGGCAGTACTCAGGGGGAAATTTATATCCTTGTGTGCATATATTAACAAATTAGGAAGGGCAGAGATTAGTGAATTGGGCATGCAACTTAAAAAAATTGAAAGTGAGCAAATTAAAAATCCCCAGATGAAAACTAAATTAGAAATACTAAAAATCAAGGGAGAAATTAATAAAATCAAAAGTAAAAGAATTATTGAATTAATAAATAAGACTAGAAGCTGGTATTTTGGAAAAGCAGATAAAATAGACAAAGTACTGGTCAATCTAATAAAAAAAGGAAAGAAGAAAACCAAATTGACAGTATCAAAGATGAAAAGGGAGACCTCACCTCTAATGAAGGGGAAATTAAGGCAATCATTAAAAACTATTTTGCCCAATTATATGGCAATAAATATAACAATATAGGAGATATAGATGAATATTTACAAAAATATAAATTGCCTAGATTAACAGAAGAAGAGATTGAATACCTAAATAATCCTATATCAGAAAAAGAAATTGAACAAGCCATCAAAGAACTCCCAAAGAAAAAATCGCCAGGACCTGATGGATTCACAAGTGAATTCTATCAGACATTCAAAGAAAAACTAATCCCAATACTATACAAATTATTTGATATGATAAGCAAAGAA
>NW_025382184.1:0-568 GCF_016433145.1 Gracilinanus agilis | reverse complement strand
AACTAATCCCAATACTATACAAATTATTTGATATGATAAGCAAAGAAGGAGTCCTACCAAATTCCTTTTATGACACAAATATGGTACTGATTTGAAAGACAAGTAGACCAAAAACAGAGAAAGAAAACTATAGACCAATCTCCCTAATGAACATAGATGCAAAAATCTTAAATAGAATACTAGCAAAGAGACTCCAGCAAGTAATCAAGAAGATCATCCACCATGATCAGGTGGGATTTATACCAGGAATGCAAGGATGGTTCAACATTAGGAAAACCATCCACATAACTGACCATATCAACAGTCTAACAAACAAAAATCACATGATTATCTCAATAGATGCTGAAAAGGCCTTTGACAAAATGCAGCATCCATTCCTATAGAAAACACTGAAAAGTATAGGAATAGAAGGACCTTTCCTAAAAATAATAAACAGTATATACCTAAAACCATCAACAAGCATCATATGCAATGGGGATAAATTTGAAGCCTTCCCAATAAGATCAGGAGTGAAACAAGGAGCCCATTATCACCTCTATTATTCAACATAGTACTAGAAACACTAGCA
>NW_025382183.1:0-4781 GCF_016433145.1 Gracilinanus agilis | reverse complement strand
TATCTGCAAAAACATACATAGACCTCACAAAATATCCACGTGGTCTACATGCAGGTATTTAGAAACATTTGCAAAAGACATATGTAGACAACATGCATGTGCACATATAGTCCCTATATGGAAAGTATTTGCAAAACACACATTAGACATCATATATATGTACATAGCATCTCTGTATATATTTAAAATGTTTGCAAAAGACGTGCATCTATACATATTGACTACATATGAACACTCACAAATATTTGCAAAAGACATGCATGAGCAACATATAGACACACGATCACAAAGACATACATCTTGGATGTTAGAATATTGCCTCTCCATGTTGCTTGTGTGACCTGCATGTGCCTGTGTAGATGTATAGATATTTGCCAAAGACACCCCTAGACGTGTCTGTCTACGTATTGTCTATAGATGGAACTTTGCAAGTATTTGCAAAGACTATAGATAACACATACACACATTGTCATGGATAGGACATGTTTACAATTATACGACCTGTGTGTTGTTTAAATGACACACATGTACACATACATGCTAAAAGATTTGCCACCCACATGCACGTATACATATTTTCTGCATACACACATCTTAAAAGATTTACAAAAGACGTAGCGGGCACGAAAGGTGTGAATATACACACATGGCCATGAGTACACAAAAATGCACATATGTGTTATCTACATGTAGGTGTGTATTTACACATGTTTGTGGAAGTGCACAAAGATGTGTGTGTGTGTGTGTGGTGAGCCTTTGGGGGCCCGGGGCTATGTGGGTCTGGTCTTTGCGTCCCCCGTGCCCAGCGCAGTGCCAGGCACCCGACAGATACAGGACACGCTTCTTGATTGCTCTGCGGGCACGGAGGGCCGGGCAGAGGGGGAGGTGGCTCTGCCACTGGCCATCGAGGGGAGGGCACTGGCGGCACCCACTGATGCCGGAGAAGGGGCTCCAGTGCCGGGCACGGCACGCGTGCCCAGTGGGCGCTGGGTGATTCGCCTTGCCCGAGGGAGGGAGCTTCCGCAGCCAGCTTGAGCCCCAGCAGGACCAGGGCCGCCCTCCGGGTCTCCGAGAGCTCCAGCCCCCCAGGAGCCTTGAGGCCTTCCAGCCCCAGCCAAGGCACTTGGGATGGAAGCACTTGGGGGACACGGCTGGGGAGCAGCAGCCAGAACACGGTTTGGAGCCAGAAGATCTGGGTTTGAGTTCTAATTCTCCCACCCCTCCCTAGGTGCCATTTAGCCTCTCTGGGTCTCAGTTTCCTCCTCTGTAAAATGGGGCTGTTGGATAAGACGCCCTCCAAGACTTCTGCCAACCCTAAGCCCCCGAAGGGAAGAGAATGGTGCCCCGTCCCTCGCCCCTTGTGGTGGGCATGGATGTGTGTGCCACAGACTAGAGCTGCCCTCAAAGTGCAGAGGGACAGTTTTCCAGAGAACGATATTCTATCCCAGAAGCCCATATGCCGTAGGCAGGTCATGCGTGTCTCGGGGGATCCCCAAAAGTCCGGCTCCCGCTTTCCTGCTTTGGGGAGCTAAGAGAGAATCGGCTCTCTTTGGCTCCCCTCACGAAGCCCTCCTGCACCCAGGGGCTCCCCTCCCCTCCCCCTCCCCCCACACTTCCTCTCCTCCCAGGCTCAGCAGCCGCCGGAGCCATATTCAAATGTGTGTGCAAAAGGGCACGCCAGCGGGCACCTAGAGACGCGCTCCAAACACACCCTCCCAGCTCAGCATTCAGCACACAAGTGCGCTCTTAGCTGAGCTTGTCCCCAATGGTGGGAACATTCGGTTGGTAGCAGTCACTTGCCAACAGGCTAAAAATAACCGGCAGCGTGTGTCACACTGCAATGGCAAGAATGCTGGTCCTTTGCTGAGCCGGCGGCTTGGGGAGTGGGGAGAGATCTGGGTTCCTGTATTAGGGGGCCCCGATGGGGGGCCTGGAGAAAAGGGGGAGGCCCCCAAGCCTGGGAGGCGGCCCCCAGAGCCCCCAGCTCCCCCGCTCTACCAGACTTGGGGGTGGCTCTCTGCGGGGTCCAGAGCTGGGGCGGGGGGTGGCCCAGAGAAGCTGAGTGGGGCTGGGGGGGAGGGGGGCGAAGAGAGAAAATTGGCTGAGGCCAAGCAGAGCCCACGAGAAGCCAGGCCTGCTAACTAAGCCCGGCGCTTTGCCTATTAATCATGTTTCATTTATATTAGTTTGACTCGATCTACTGTATATTTGAAATGGATTTAATTTTAGATCATGCAATATGGACGGGGGCCAGTTTGGGGTATAAGGTACATTATGCATATTTTCCATAAGCAGGATATACATTATCCAGGGACAGATATATGAGAAGAGGCAGGGAGCTCCTGGCAGGGCTGCCCAGGGCCAGGAGGGGCTCTTTCTCCCTCCCTCTCTCCTTCCTTTTTCCTCCTCTCTGGCTCTCCCCACTCCTTCCTCCGAAGGGGGAGCAGTCCTTCGCTCTCCACCCCACTAGAGCGTCCCCTTCTCTCCATTCCGCTAGACCCAACAGATGTGACCCAGATCATCGCTTCACTGCGGGCTGGGGCTGGAGAGAAAAGAGGGGGGTAAAGAGGGGGCTAAGGGAAGGGGAGAGAATAGCCTCTGGGGAGCCCCATTTCACAGGACAGGTCTGGGGGGGCACTCGCAGGGATGTGCCCTTGGTCATGGGCCAACGTCCAGAAAACGAGATGGGAAGGGAGGCCGATTTCACCGAGTTGGAAAGGGAGCCCAGCCAGCACCTGAATAGGAATCCCCCTCTAGAACGTCCCTGCCAAGTGGTCGGTGGGGGGGATCTACCACAGGCACGTGAAGACTTCCCCCAGCGGAATGGGTGGATGAGAACAATTTGTTCCAGGGGCCACGAAGGCAGCAGAGGCAGCCCCTGTGGAATGCTTGGAGTTTGGTTAAACACTCAAGAAACCAAAGGCACCCGGCGCATCCCAAGCCAGAGCCGCCGTCTTGACTCTTCCTTCCACCGGATCCTGATCTCTCTGGAAGAAAGAGCGAGGCCAGCAAATCTGCCTCACTTCAATCCGATTTATGCACGAATCAGAAGACATCACCAGTGGCGCCATTTTGGTCCTCTTCAAGGATGAAGGATGACAACCAACCAACCCACCATTTGTCCAAACTCTGTGTGATGACTTCCAAAGAGAGAGGGTTCACCACTTCAGAGAGGACCCCATTCTCCTCTACAGCTCCAGTCATGAGGAAGCTCATCCTTCCATCATGCCTCACTTTATCTCTTGTTATCTTCCTCTATTGCTCCTGCCTCCAAACAAAACAGGTCTAATCCCTGTTCCAAGCGATGGCCCTTCCATTGTTTCAAGGCATGCTCCAAAGTGCTCTGGAGTCTTCTGTTCCAAGCTAAACACACTTGGTCCTTCAGCTGAGCCTCAAAAAATCCATGTAAGACACTTTATTGCCAGTTTTATTCTGGATGTGCTTCTGCCTTGCCTGTGTCCTTCATATACTTCATAGACATGTCACTCAGAAACAAACGCAATATTCTAGATATTATTTGAACAGGATAGAGAATAGCAGGATCTTCATCTCCTTCAACCTGAAAACTGTCTCCTCTTCTCTTCTCTTCTCTTCTCTTCTCTTCTCTTCTCTTCTCTTCTNCTTCTCTTCTCTTCTCTTCTCTTCTCTTCTCTTCTCTTCTCTTCTCTTCTCTTCTCTCTTCTCTTCTTTCTCTTCTCTTTTCTCTCTCTCTCTCTCTCTCTCTCTCTCTCTCTCTCTCTCTCTCTCTCTCTTTAAATCCTTACTTTCTGTCTTAGAATTCAGATTAAGTATCAGTTCTAAGGCAGAAGAGTGGTAAGGGCTAGGCAATAGGCGTTAAGTGACTTGCCCAGGGTCATACAACTAGGAATGGTCTTGGACCACTTTTGAACCCAGGTTCTTTTGACTCTAGGCCTGACACTCTATCTACTGCGCTACCTCACTCCCCCTAAACTATGCCTCTCTTAAAGCAGCCTAAGATCACATTGGCTTTTGGAGTTGACCAATCACATTGCTGATTCATTTTAAGTTTTCAGTCTAATAATCCCCCCCACTAATTTATCCTTTACACAAAGCTCCATCTGACCATGTCTCCACCGTCTGGTCCCTGGGCCACAGATTTTCTGAACCCAAGAGTAAGACTTTATATTCATCTCTGTTAAATTTCAACTTCTTTGATTTGGTCCAGTGTTTGAGCCCATCAAGATCTTTGGGTATTCTGATCGCCAGCCAAGGGGTTAGCTGGCCCTCCCAGCTTGGCATCATTTGGAAAAACAGAGTGATTAGTTGGGCAATCAATGAATAAATAGCTATGGAAGGCTCTTTACTGTTCCTACCCCTGCCTAAGTCTAGGGAGGGATGCTGCCTATTTTAAGGAGGTTATAGTCTGATTAAGAAGACTCTGGCTGTATTTACAAACTCCCTGAGCAGCAGATCCTGAATCATCCTGGACCTCTCATCTCAGTGGCCTTGTAGTACAGTAGAAAGAACCCTGGATTTGGAGTCCAAAGACTTGGGATTGAATTCTGCCTTTGCTACTTACAATTTGTATGAATTTGGGCAGATTATTTAACCACTCTTGGCCTCAGGTATCCTCCTCTGTAACATGAGGGGATTAGACTAGTTTAAGAGAGGCAACAGGGTTAGTAGAAAGAGTTCCAGCCTTCCTGGAGTCAGGAAGTCCTGAGTTCAAACCCTCCCTCTGGCACGTACTAGCTGTGGTACCATGAGCAAATCACATAACCTATCAGTAAGCTCAGGCAATTCTTCAGAGTAAGTGTTTC
>NW_025382182.1:520-2683 GCF_016433145.1 Gracilinanus agilis | reverse complement strand
TATATAAATAATATGATTATATAATGTTCATATTGTATTAATATATAATATGATATATTATATATAATTATAGTAATAAATATAATAATAAAAAGTGAGAGTTTGAAGGGAACTTGAAAGACTATGTACCTCTCTTTTTACAGTTGAAAAAAATGAGGCCCAGAGAAAGGGAAGTGAGTTTGTCCATTGTCATCCATGGAATAGGTTTGGCTGTGCATCCTAAGGCTTACTCTAAAGTTAGGATCATCTGAACAGGATGATTTCAGAAAGAGCTGGAAAGACCTACATGAACTGATGCAGAATGAAATAAGCAGAACTAGAAGAATGTTATACACAGTAACTGCAATATTGTAGGACGATCAAATGTAATTGATTTGCTACTAACAGCAATGCAACGATCCAGGACAATTCTGAGGAACTTAGGAAAAAGAACTGTTGGAGTAGAAATGCAGATGAAAATATGATTTATCACTTGTTTATTTGGGTGTATGATTTGGGGTTTGGTTTTATTGGATTATTCATTTACAAAGATGAATAATATGGAAATAAGTTTGAAGTGATAATACATGTATAACCCAGTGGAATTGCTTGTCAACTGCAGGAAAGGAGAGGGAAGAAGGGAGGGAGACAATATGAATTATTAAACCTTGGAAAACTTATTTGTAAATTTGTTACTAGAATAAAATAAAGATATTTTTAAACAAATAAAATAAAGTTTGAATCATCAGGAGGGAAGAAAAGGGAAGGCAGGACAAGGTTAGGGTACAAAAGAGCTAGGGGGCTCTGACTAATGAAAGAGAGGAGAGACAGGGTAAAGAACAGCCTTGTTGTCCAACCAATATTTGTTAATTGATTGAATCCAACAAAATATTTGGTGCCATAAAAGTAAAATCCTTCCAGACTGAATGTTCTAGAATCCTGTTTTATGATGCTGGTTGATGAGATAGGATGAGGCAAACTAGGTCAATGGAATATTGTCATTAAGAAATGGGCAACAGAAACAAACAAGAACAATGAAAATTGAAGTTCTTCCAGTCTCTGAAAATCTTCCCTGAGGGAAGGAAAGAATGGATCTGCATCAGCCCAAGGAGGCCCTTTCAGAAGATTCTTCCTAATTGTAAGCCTACTAATTGGTTGAACAGAGTCTGCTGCCTAAGTAAGCAGCTTCAAGGGAGCTCTGAAACTTCAGTCATAATGGGAAGGGGGCATTGAGGTGAAAGACAGACAGACAGAGGCAGAGAGACAGAGACAGAGAAATAGAGAGATAGAGACAAAGAGAGACACAGACACAGAGAGAGATAGAGAGAGACAGAGACACAGAGACATGGGAAGAGAGACAGACAGACAAACACAGACATAGACAGACAGATAAAGCACCAAAATCCACGAATGATAACTCCAGGAACATCATAGCCAAAATCTAGGATTTCCACGTCAAAGAAAAATCACTGTAATGCAAAAATAATAAAATAATAAAAAGAAATAATTCAAATACCGAGGAGCCACAGTCAGGATCACCCATGATTCAGCAGCCACCCTATGCAGGAATAGAGAGCTTGGACTACAATATTCCAAAAGGCAAATGTTATAGGCTTACAGCCAAGAATAACTTGTCCAGCAAAGCTGAGTATAATGCTACAGGGAGAAAATGGATCTTTAATGAAATAGAGGACTTCTAAGCATTCCTGATAAAAAAAAAAAAGAACAGAGCTTTGTAGAAACTTTGAAGTTCAGACACAGGAGTGAAGAGAAACATTAAAAGGTAAACATGAATGAACAATGATAAAGGACTAACTAAAGATAAACTGCTTTCATTCAAATATAGGGAGAGGATACATGTGTCCTCTTGGAAACCTGTCATCATCAAGGGTCATAGAAGGAGTTCAATTAGACAAGGCCTGGGAGTGGTTCTGTTATATCTTGATGAACTTAAGAATAGAAAGAGAGAAGAGAAATATGCTGGAGAGGGGCAGGATGGGAAGGGAAAGTTAGAGAAAATTATCATAATCAGGACACAAATAAAGAGGAGATGAGGAGAGTGAGCTGACACTTGAATCTCATCTGAACTGGTCAAAAGAAGAAAGAGGGGAGGGAGGGAGGGAGAGAGAGAGAGAGAGAGAGAGAGAGAGAGAGAGAGAGAGAGAGAGAGAGAGAGAGAGAGAG
>NW_025382182.1:0-461 GCF_016433145.1 Gracilinanus agilis | reverse complement strand
GAGAGAGAGAGAGAGAGAGAGAGAGAGAGAGAGAGAGAGAGAGAGAGAGAGAGAGAGAGAGAGTTGGGTATAGAAATTTCTTTCAATTAGAGAAAAAGAGAAAGGGGAGAATGGGGGAAGGGAAATTTGATGGAGAGTAGATTAAGGGAGAGATTAATCCTAAATAAAATGAACTTTAAGGATGCACAAAAACATTGATAGCTCTCTTTGAGGTGGTAAAGAATGAGAATTTAAACAGGTTATGATATGTAAATGTGATGGAATATTATTGTACTGCTCTATCACCGTAATCATTGTTCGTGTTCAGCTCTCCATGGCTCCATTTGGGGCTTTCTTGGCAAAAATACTAGAGTGATTTTCCAGTTCCTTTTTTTTTTTTTTACATTTATTAATATTCATTTTTAACATGGTTACATGATTCATGCTCCTCCTTTCCCCTTCAACCCCCCCCCCCGCACCCC
>NW_025382181.1:268-2701 GCF_016433145.1 Gracilinanus agilis | reverse complement strand
ATCTAAATATTCCTCTGGCAGATCTAGATAAATCAAACCAAAAAATAAAAAAGAAAGAGGTAAGAGAGATGAATGAAGTCCTAGAAAAATTAGATTTAATTGATATGTGGAGAAAAATAAATAGGGACAAAAAGGAATACACCTTCTTTTCAGCTGCACATGGTACATTCACAAAGATTGACCATGTAATAGGGCATAGAATCTTTGCAAACAAATGCAAAAGAGCAGATATAATAAATGTAACCTTCTCAGATCATAATGCAATAAAAATAATAATCAGTAAGGGCACCTAGACAGGCAAGTCAAAAACCAATTGGAAATTAAACAATATGATTCTCCAAAACCAAATTGTCAAAGAAAAAATCATAGAAACAATCAACAATTTCATTGAAGAGAATGACAATGATGAGACATCCTACCAAACTCTGTGGGATGCACGCAAGGCAGTATTCAGGGGGAAATTTATATCCTTGAGTGCATATATTAAAAAATTAAGGAGGGCAGAGATTAATGAATTGTGCATGCAACTCAAAAAATTAGAAAGCTAACAAATAAAAACCCCCAGATGAAAACTAAATTAGAAATACTAAAAATTAAGGGAGAAATTAATAAAATCGAAAGTAAAAGAACTATTGAATTAATAAATAAGACTAGAAGCTGGTATTTTGAAAAAACAGATAAAATAGACAAAGTACTAGTCAATCTAATAAGAAAAAGGAAAGGAGAAAACCAAATTGACAGTATTAGAGATGAAAAGGGAGACCTTACCTATAATGAAGGGGAAATTAAGGCAATCATTAAGAACTATTTCACCCAATTATATGGCAACAAATATAACAATTTAGGAAATATGGATGAATATTTACAAAAATATAAATTGCCTAGATTAAAAGCAGAAGAAATAGAATACCTAAATAATCCCATATCAGAAATAGAAATTGAACAAGCCATTAAAGAACTGCCTAAGAAAAAATCACCAGGACCTGATGGATTCACAAGTGAATTCTATCAGACATTCAAAGAGCAACTAATCCCAATACTATACAAATTATTTGATATGATAAGCAAAGAAGGAGTCCTACCAAATTCATTTTATGACACAAATATGGTACTGATTCCAAAGCCAGGTAGACCAAAAACAAAGAAAGAAAACTATAGACCAATCTCCCTAATGAACATAGATGCAAAAATCTTAAATAGAATATTAGCAAAGAGACTCCAGCAAGTAATTAAGAAGGTCATCCTCCATGATCAGGTGGGATTTATACCAGGAATGCAAGGATGGTTCAACATTAGGAAAACCATCCACATAATTGACCATATCAACAGTCTAACAAACAAAAATCACATGATTATCTCAATAGATGCTGAAAAAGCCTTTGACAAAATACAGCATCCATTCCTATTGAAAACATTGTAAAGTATAGGAATAGAAGGACCCTTCCTAAAAATAATAAACAATATATACCTAAAACCATCAACAAGCATTATATGCAATGGGGGTAAATTAGAAGCCTTCCCAATAAGATCAGGAGTGAAACACAGATGCCCATTATCACCTCTATTATTCAACATAGTACTAGAAACACTAGCAATAGCAATTGGAGAAGAAAAAGAAATTGAAGGTATCAAAATAGGCAAGGAGGAGTCTAAGCTATCACTCTTTGCAGATGATATGATGGTCTACTTAAAAAATCCTAGAGAATCAACTAAGAAGCTAGTAGAAATAATCAACAACTTTAGCAAAGTGGCAGGATACAAAATAAATGCACACAAATCATCAGCATTTCTATACATTTCCAACACATTAGAACAGCAAGAGGTAGAAAGAGAAACACCATTTAAAATCTCCCTAGACAATATAAAATACTTGGGAATTAATCTAACAAAACAAACACAGCAATTATATGAAAACAACTACAAAACACTTTCCAAACAAATAAAACTGGATCTAAACAATTGGAAAGCCATTGATTGCTCATGGGTAGGAAGAGCTAACATAATAAATATGAACATCCTACCCAAATTAATTTACCTATATAGTGCCATACCTATCAAATTACCAAAAAACTTCTTTACTGAATTAGGAAAAACTATAACAAATTTCATTTGGCATAACAAAAGATCAAGAATATCAAAGTAAATAATGAAAAAAAAATGTGAAGGAAGGGGGCCTAGCAGTACCAGATAACAAACTATACTATAAAGCAGCAGTCATTAAATCAATATGGTACTGGCTAAGAGATAGAAGGGAGGATCAGTGGAATAGACTCGGGGTTAATGATGTCAGCAAGACAGTGTATGATAAACCCAAAGAGCCCAACTTTTGGGACATGAATCCACTATTTGACAAAAACTGCTGGGAAATTTGGAAAACAATATGGGAGAGATTAGGTTTAGATGAACATCTCACACCCTACACCAAGATAAATT
>NW_025382181.1:0-251 GCF_016433145.1 Gracilinanus agilis | reverse complement strand
GATAAACCCAAAGAGCCCAACTTTTGGGACATGAATCCACTATTTGACAAAAACTGCTGGGAAATTTGGAAAACAATATGGGAGAGATTAGGTTTAGATGAACATCTCACACCCTACACCAAGATAAATTCAGAATGGGTGAATGCCTTGAATATAAAGAAGGAAACTATAAATAAGTTAAGTGAACACAGAATAGTATACTTGTCAGATCTCTGGGAAAGGAAAGATTTTAAAACCAAGCAAGAATTAGA
>NW_025382180.1:0-7600 GCF_016433145.1 Gracilinanus agilis | reverse complement strand
GCACTAAATAAGTAAATTAATTTGGGTAGAATGGTCATTTTTATTATGTTAGATTGTCCTACCCATGAACAGTCAATGTTTTTCCAGTCTTTTAGATCTAGGTTTAATTGTTTGGAAAGTGTTTTGTAGTTGTGTTCATAAAATTCCTGTATTTGTTTTGGTAGATAGATTCCTAAGTATTTTATATCGTCTAGGATGATTTTAAATGGTGTTTCTCTTTCTAGCTCTTGCTGCTGTGATGTGTTGGAAATATATAGAAATACTGATGATTTATGTGCATTTATTTTGTATTCTGCAACTTTGCTAAAGTTATTGATTATTTCTACTAGCTTTTTAGTTGATTCTCTAGGATTTTTAAAGTAGATCATCATATCATCTGCAAAGAGTCATAACTTAGTCTCCTCATTGCCTATTTTAATACTTTCAATGTCTTTTTCTTCCTTAATTGCTATTGCTAGTGTTTCTAGTACAATGTTAAATAATGGAAATGACAATGGGCATCCTTGTTTCAAACCTGATCTTATTGGGAAGGCTTCTAATTTATCTCCATTGCATACGATGCTTGTTGATGGTTTTAGATATCTACTGTTTATTATTTTTAAGAAAGGTCCTTCTAATCCTAAACTTCCTGGTGTTTTCAATAGGAATGGGTGCTGTATTTTGTCAAAAGCTTTTTCAGCATCTATTGAGATAATCATGTGATTTTCATTTGTTAGTTTGTTGATATGGTCAATTATGTGAATGGTTTTCCTTATGTTGAATCATCCTTGCATTCCTGGTATAAATCCCACCTGATCATGATGGATAACCCTCTTGATAACTTGCTGGAATCTTTTTGCTAGTATTCTAGTCAAGATTTTTGCATCTATGTTCATTAGGGAGATTAGTCTGTAGTTTTCTTTCTCAGTCCTTTGTCTGCCTGGCTTTGGAATCCGTACCATATTTGTGTCATGAAAGGAATTTGGTAGAACTCCTTCTTTGCTTATTATGTCAAATAATTTGTATAGTATTGGGATTAGTTATTCTTTGAATGTTTGATAGAATTCTCTTGTGAATCCATCAGGCTCTGAATATTTCTTCATAGAGAGTTCTTTGATGGCTTGTTTTTCTGTTAATGGATTATTTAAGAATTCTATTTCTTCTGCTGTTAATCTAGACAATTTATGTTTTTGTAAATACTAATCCATATCACCTAGATTGCTATATTTTTTGCCATATAATTGGGCAAAATAGTTTTTAATGATTGCCTTGATTTCCTCTTCATAAGAGATGAGGTCTCCCTTTTCATTTTTGATAATGTTAATTTGGTTTTCCTCTTTTCTTTTTTTACTACATTGACCAGTACTTTGTATATTTTATCTGTTTTTTCAAAATATCAACTTCTAGACTTATTTATTAATTCAATAGTTCTTTTACTTTCAATTTTATTAATTTCTCCTTTGATTTTTAGTATTTCTAATTTAGTTTTTTCTAGGGATTTTTAGTTGTACATTTTCTAGTTGTTTAAGTTTCATGCTCAATCCATTAACCTCTGCCCTCCCTAATTTGTTAATATATGCACTCAGTGATATAAATTTTCCCCCTAGAACTACTTTGGCTGCATACCATATGGTTTAGTAAGAAGTCTCTCCATTGTCATTGTCTCTAATGAAATTATTAATTGTTTCTATGATTTATTCTTTCACTAATTTATTTTGTAGAATCATATTATTTAATTTCCAATTAGTTTTTGGTTTGCCTCTCCATGTATCCTTGCTAATAACTATTTTTGTTGCATTATGATATGATAAGTTTGCATTTATTATTTCTGCTTTTTTGCATTTCTTTGCAATGTTTCTATGCCCTATTAAATGGTCAATCTTTGTGAATGTACTATGTGCAGTTGACAAGAAGGTGTACTCCTTTTTGTCCCTATTTATTTTTCTCCACATATCTATTAACTCTAATTTTTCTAGGATTTCATTCACCTCTCTTATCTCTTTCTATTTATTTTTTTGGTTTGATTTATCTAGATCTGATAGGGGAAAGTTGAGGTCCCCCACTAGTATAGTTTTATTATCTATTTCCTCCTTGAACTCTGTCAGTTTCTCCTTTTGAAATTTAGATGCTGCTGCTTCTGGGTTAAAATGGTGGCAGAATAGAAGCAGCTTGTTTAATCTCTCCTAACCCACACAGACAGGATTCCTCAACAGGACATAAAGACAAATCCAAATGAACGAAGGGACTACACAACAGGGAGCAGCATTGAAGGTACATGGGATTGGGGCGATCCATGCTATAAGGGGGTGAAATAGCTCTCACTAAAATGTGAGCTGAGTGATCTCCCCCCCCCCGTCCCCACCCACACACAGCACCTACAGTGCTAAAGCCAGTGCACAAGAGTTAGAGCAAGTTTGGGGCATTCCTAAAGTTCTTGGCACCTACCTGGGATCACCAGGGCCTCCTCCTGAGAGCAGCAAGACTTAAGACTCCCAAGAGGCTAAAGAACCAGACTTTGAACAAAGACATTGAGAGCAGGTGTGGAAGTTGAGTGTAGGTTCTGACATGGACCTTGAGCACAGGCATGGACCTTGGGTGAGGACCCAGTGCAGAGGGGTGCATGACTGTGGAAGTAGCACCCTGAGACTGTTGAAGGAGCTTCAGGCAGTGGTGCAAGCAAGGAGACCACCAGGTGATTTGACCCTGAGAACAACTAGACTTGAATACCTCAGGAACTTAAAGAGAGCTGTGTCATTTAAAATCACTTGGGATACTTGGAACTACATTTCCCGTGATCCCTAATGGGTTTCCTGTTTTGGATGACGTATTCAAGGTGATGGACTGTTTTAAATAGGGGGGAAGTGACTTTGAATTTCCTCTTTAGCTACCTGGCTCTTTAGTTACCTGAGCTCGAGGAGAGAGGAAGGTAAATGGCTGAGGTGAGGTTGGAATAGGTTTTCTTACAGGCACGTGGTCAGTTTATTTCTATCAGCATGGCTTTTATTAAAATACTATTCTTCCTTTTGATCTCGGCCCTCATCATTTTTAATTATAACAGTTTGGCAAACCAGAAGGTTGGAATTCGAACTCTCAATTTTCCAGATAGCCTAAAGAGAGCCATACCTGTTTTTTGGCCATCTTGCTCACCTTTTTTGGGCAATTTTTTAAAAAAGGAAAGTGGCTTTCCTCCCCATGCTTTTGCTAAAAGCAACCCCATGTTTTTGCCTCAGGCGGGACTCAGCCAGCCAGTCCAGCCCAAACCACCTTGGGAGGTCAGGCCAGCAGATTCTGGCTTTTGGCTTTAAAACTAAAATGCTGAGCCCAGCCAGTGTGTCTCTGCCGCTGATCTCCTGACTCATGACCTGATCTCGATTCCTGCAGTGCCGCAAGCCTGCAAGCATCCCAGACCACTTCTCTGATCCTGCCGCTGGTGCTGCTAGTCCTGCAAGTCCTAGAACTTTGAACTAGTGTTTACTCTTCAACAGGCTCACTGCCTATTCAAATAGGTTAAAAGACAGAAACTCCCAAATGGAGAAAGATGCCCCCAAATCAAAAGAATCAATAAGCAAATTGGAGACTAAAATTAAACAGCTGAAAACAGGATAGACCAAATCAAAAATGAAAATCAAAAGACTATAGCAGAAAACCAGACTCTAAAGATGAAAACTGGGCAAGTAGAAGCCAATTATCTATCAATACAGCAAGAACAAATAAAGCAAAGTCTAAAGACTGATAAAATAGAAGGAAACATGAAATATCTCACTGAGAAATTGACAGATCAAGAAAGCAGGACTAGAAGAGAAGATTTGGAGAATCATTGATCTTCCTGAAAAAGCAGAAATTAATAGAATTTTGGACTCCATTCTACAAGAAATTATCCAACAAAACTGCCCTGAAGTTCTTCAACAATAGGGCAATATAGACATTGAAAGAATCAATAGATCACCCTCTACACTAAACCCTGAAAAGACAACCCCCAGGAATATAATTGCCAAATTCAAGAGCTTCCAAGTAAAAGAAAAAATTTTACAAGAAACCAGAAAGAGACAATTCAGATATCAAGGGGCACCAATCAGGATCACACAGGATCTAGCAGCCTGCACACTAAAAGAACACAAGGCTTGGAATATGATATTTAGAAAGGCAAGAGAACTGGGTCTACAACCAAGGATCACCTACCCATCAAAACTGACTATATACTTAGAGGGGAAAGTATGGGATTCAACAAGATAGAAGATTTCCAAGTACTTGCACTGAAAAGACGAGGACTAAATAAAAAGTTTGATATCCAACCACAAAAACCAAGATAAACATGAAAAGGTAAATAAGAAACAAAGAGAAAAGAAAGACAACTCTTATTTTAAATTTGCCTCTTTAAGGGCTTCAACATGGTCAAATTATTTGTATTTCTAAATGGAGAAATGTTATATGTAATTCTCAAAAACTGTATTCACTATTATAGTAATTAGAAGAATTATTCATAGGGAGAGGTTAGAATACTAAATGGTCTAAAATTATATGGGAGGTAAAGGGGGGGGTGAATAATTGATGACACCAAGAGAATCTTGAATGAATAAGAAAAGTAGGATATTCTATACCACATAAAGAGGGCACAGGAAGGGGAGGGGATGAACACTAGTATAAGAAGGAGAGGAAGAGAGCATTAAGAGGTAATATTTAAACCTTACTCTCAGTGGAATTAACCCCAAGAGGGAAGAGTAGCTACATCTATTGGGATATAGAATTCTATCTTACCCTACTGAGAAAGTCAGAAGAGATAAACCAAAGGGAGCAGGGGAGTGGGGAGGTGAAAAAAGGGAGGAGAAGAGAGGGGGGTGGGAATTCATTAGGCCTTAAAAATAAAAAGAGGGGAATAATAAGGGAGGGGGTGGGAAGGGAAGTAAATCAAGGGAGNTGGGATATAGAATTCTATCTTACCCTACTGAGAAAGTCAGAAGAGATAAACCAAAGGGAGCAGGGGAGTGGGGAGGTGAAAAAAGGGAGGAGAAGAGAGGGGGGGGGGGAATTCATTAGGCCTTAAAAATAAAAAGAGGGGAATAATAAGGAAGGAGGTGGGAAGGGAAGTAAATCAAGGGAGGGGACAAAGATGACTGTCTAAAACAAACCACTGGTTTAAAAGGAAATAGCTTAAGAAGAAGGGGTAGAACTAGCAAAATGTTGGGGAATACACAACTGATAATTATAACTCTGAATGTGAATGGGATGAACTCGCCCATAAAATGGAAGCAAATAGCAGAGTGGATTAGAAACCAAAATCCTACCATATGTTGTCTACAAAAAATACCTATGAGGTGGCTACACAGGTTTAAGGTCAAGGGCTGGAGCAAAATCTTTTGGACTTCAACTGAGAAAAAGAAGGCAGGAGTGGTGATCATGATTTCTGACAAAGCCAAAGTAAAAATAGATCTGATTAAAAGAGACAGGGAAGTTAATTACATTCTGATTAAATACAGTATAGACAATGAGGAAATAACAGTACTCAACATGTATGCACCAAATGGTATAGCATCCAAATTCATAAAGGAGAAACTGGCAGAGCTCAAGAAGGAAATAAATAGTAAAACTATACTAGTGGGAGATCTAAATATTCCTCTTTCAGATTTAGATAAATCAAACTAAAAAAAATAAGAAAGAGATGAGAGGTGAATGAAATCCTAGAAAAATTAGATTTAATGGATATGTGGAGAAAAAATAAATAGGGACAAAAAGAATATACCTTTTCAGCTGCACATTGTACATTCACAAAGACTGACCCCATAATAGGGTATAGAAACATGGCAAACAAATGCAAAGGAGCAGAAATAATAAATGTAACCTTCTCAAATCATAATGCAAAAAATAATAATAATTAGTAAGGGCACATGGACAGGCAAATCAAAAACTAATTGGAAATTAAATAATATTGTTCTCCAAAACCAGTTAGTTAAAGAAGAAATCATAGAAACAATCAATAATTTCATTGAAGAGAATGACAATGAGACATCCTACCAAACTCTGTGAGATGCAGCTAAGGCAGTACTCATGGGGAAATTTTATCCTTGAGTGCATGTATTAACAAATTAGAGAGGGCAAGGATGAATGAACTGGGCATGCTAATTGAAAAACTAGAAAGGGAACAAATTAAAAATCCCCAGCTAATGACCAAATTAGAGATTATAAAAATTAAAGGAGAAATCAATAAAACTGAAAGTAAAAGAGCTATTGAATTAATAAATAAGTCTAGAAGCTGGTACTTTGAAAAAACAATCAAAATTGACAAAGTATTCTTGAATCTAATTAAAAAAGGGAAAAAAGAAAATCAAATCATCAGGATCAAAGATGAAAAGGGAAACCTCACCTCTAATGAAGAGGAAATCAAGGCAATCATTAAGAAATATTTTGCCCAATTATATGGCAATAAATATAGCAATCTAGGTGATATGGATGAATATTTACAAAAATATCAATTGCCTAGATTAATAGCAGAAGAAATAGAACACTTAAATAATTCCATGTCAGAGAAAGAAATTAAACAAGACATCAAAGACCTCCCTAAGAAAAATCCCCAAGACCAGATGGATTCACAAGTGAATTATATCAGACATTCAAAGAACAACTAAATCCAATACTATACAAACTATTTGACATAATAAGCAAAGAAGGCACTCTACCAAACTCCTTTTATGACACAAATGTGTTACTGATCCCAAAGCCAGGTAGATCAAAAAGAGAGGAAGAAAACTACAGACCAATCTCCTTAATGAACATAGATGCAAAAATCTTAAACAGAATACTAGCAAAGAGACTCCAGCAAGTGATCACGAGGGTTATTCATTATGATCTGATGAGAATACAAAGATGGTTCAACATAAGGAAAACGATTCACATAACTGACCATATCAACAAGCAAACCAACAAAAACCACATGATTATCTCAATAGATGCTGAAAAAGCTTTTGACAAAATACAGCATCCATTCCTATTGAAAACACTGAAAAGTGTAGGAGTAGAAGGACCTTTCCTAAAAATAATAAACAGTAGATATCTAAAACCATCTACAAGCATCATATGCAACGGGAATAAATTAGAAGCCTTCCCAATAAGATAAGGCATGAAACAAGGATGCCCATTATCACTTCCATTATTTAACATTGTACTGGAAACAGTAGCAGTAGCAATTAGAGAAGAAAAAGGAATTGAAGGTATTAAAAGAGGCAATGAGGAGACTAAGTTATGACTCTTTGCAGATGATATAATGATGTACTTAAAAATCCAAGAGAATCAACTAAAAAGCTAGTAGAAATAATCAACAACTTTAGCAAAGTTGCAGAATACAAAATAAATGCACATAAATCATCAGCATTTCTATATATTTCCAACACATGACAGCAGCAAGAGCTAGAAAGAGAAAGACCATTTAAAATCACCCTATACAATATAAAATACTTAGGAATCTATATACCAAAACAAATACAGGAATTTTATGAACACAACTACAAAACACTTTCCAAACAATTAAAACTAGATCTAAACAATTTGAAAACATTGATTGCTCATATGTAGGACAAGCTAATATAATAAAAATGACCATTCTACCCAAATTAATTTACTTATTTAGTGC
>NW_025382179.1:0-6641 GCF_016433145.1 Gracilinanus agilis | reverse complement strand
GAGAAGAGAAGAGAAGAGAAGAGAAGAGAAGAGAAGAGAAGAGAAGAGAAGAGAAGAGAAGAGAAGAGAAGTGTCCAACCCAGGGAACAAGTGATGAATGAAAAACCAACTTGATGGAGTCATTTCTGTACCACTCAATAAGCTTAATTTAAATATTAACCTAGAAATCAGACAGGACTTTTATCTTTTTTGGTCTAGCATCCTTGTTTCAGGTCAAGTTCAAAGCCTTAACCTCAACCTTCCATCTACTATGGAAGCTCCATCAGTTCCCCACATTACTCAGATGTTCCCCAACTGCACTGAAGTTGGCCTGTCAGCATCCATGAATAGTTGTCAGCAGCCTCAGGTTCTGAGGTCAAGCCCTTTGATGTTCAAAGCAGATCTTCCTTAAGGATAAATGAACAACAGAATCACCCATCACTTCCTGTATCCATCCACACAGGAAGGCGTTACTTCAAAAGCGCATGCTTTAACATCTCCAGAGTGTTCCACTTAGCCTTTGGCTCCCTTTCGTGGACCTGTAAATCTGATCATTGGCTGCCAACTTATCCTTTTTAATGCACTCACCCTGATGTGGATCTGAAAGAAAAAAAATGTCAATGAAACAAAAGAAAACAAAAAAATTGTCAGGCATAACCTTCAGCCACGTTCTCTCTGAAGAGTCTCCAGCTTTCTGAAGCCTGCAGCAGGCAACAGGCAGAAGGTAGCTAGTCTGGTCTTGTGGTATAAATGGAGATCTGAACTTGAAATTGGAAATTAAAGGGGAAGATTCAGGTTGCATTAGCTGCATGACTTGGTTTTCAGCCAGGGGTCCCATTAGCATTTGCATGTCTGTGTGACTCTGTACTACTCTATGCCTCTTCCAAACTTTGCTGTCCTCGACATAATTCCCATCTGTCTCCTTTCCACTCAGATTGCATATTACCCAGTTCAGATCCTCATGACTTCTCTCTAGGAGGATCTTTCCACCCTTTAATGGGATGTCTGGCTTTTCTCACTACAATTGATTTTCAGACAGCTTTCAGAATAATCTGCCCAAGAACAGCTTGACCCATGTCATTGCCTTGCTCAAGAATGTTCAGAGACTCTATATTATTATTCCCAAAATGAAAGACAAACTCTTTAGCTTGTTACTAAAAACCCTTTCCAATATAGCTCCAGGCTACCCTGGCAGGTTGATGTCATACTATGCCTCTATTTCAACACATCAAGTTCAAGCCAAACTGCTCTTCTTGTCTTTCATTTTAGCATCCCATTTCCCACCTATGGACCTTTGCATGGTCAATGTCAAATCCTAGGAATACTCTTGCTCTTCATCTCTCTTGGACTCCTGAACTTCCTTCAAGGCTCCCCAGGTCACATGTACACTTCTATATGTGTTCCCCTTGCAATTAATACTATCTGTTTTGTCAAATAGTCTTGAACTTAATGATTTATAGAATTATTATATTATAATATTATTGTATATAATATATGTAAATATTATACAGTTCCTAAACATGTTTGACAAGTGGTCAGTAATTCAGCCTCTTCTTGAAGCTTTCCAATGAAGAAGAGCTCGCTACCTCCTGGGGCAGCCCATTCCACTTTGGTAGGGCTTATAAGCCTGTATCACACAATCCTAGCGGTGCCTTTCTGCACTTTGCAAACTCTGATTCTAGTTCTGCCCTGTAGGGCCAAGCAGAACACATCAGATTTCTCCTCCCTATGACAGACTGCAGACCCTTAACAAGAGTTCTTATGACCCTTTGAGTCTTTTCTTCTACATGCCAATTATTCTCAGTTTCTTCAACAAGTTCATTCTCACATGTTATGAGCTTGAGGCCCTTTGCTATCCTGCTCATCTTCTTCTGGGCAGGCTTCAGTTCATCCATGCTTTTGATAAACTGGGCCATCTTGAAATGACAATAAAAGTCTAGATGTTGTCTGAAGAAGGACTGGAAACTCACAGAATCAGCATCAGGGACTCACAGAATCTTAAGAGTTCTAAGGACTATGCAAGTCAACTTGTATCTGGCTAACAATCTCTTCCCAATATCCATGACAAGCAGCCACCATGTCTTCTCTTAAAGGGTGAACTCATTTCCTCCTGAAACTGGCCATTGCACTTCGGTGAAGTTCTCATAGTTGGGTAGGTTTTTTTTTCCCTCACCTCAATCCTCATCCTCATTTGTCTTGAATGTTCTCTGTCTCTGTCTCTGTCTCTGTCGCTCTCTCCCCACAGAGCCTGCAACCATATTTGCATTCTTTGTTGTCCTATAATTCATTGACTCTAATGCTAAGTCGGCCAGTTGGCCATATACTAATGAGCTTTTATTGTTAGGTAACTGTCTCCCTCACTTAAGCTTTTTATATCCTTCACACTGGCATCCACTCTTGATGTCCTTAAATTACCACTTCTTAAGTCTCGAGTTCTTGCCCACAAAAATCAGAGAATAAAAGAATCAAGAAATATCTTCATAGATTCAGGCAACTAATAGACTTCTATGATGACAAAAAAGGATAGAAAGAGATCAAGATAGATAGATAGACAGACAGATGGACAGATAGATAGATAGATAGACAGAAAGACAGATGGATGGACAGATGGACAGTAGATAGATAGACAGAAAGACAGACGGATGGACAGATGGACAGTAGATAGATAGATAGAAAGATAGACAGATGGACAGATAGATGGATGGCTAGATAGATAGATAGATAGACAGACAGACAGACAGATGGACAGATATATAGATGGACAGATAGATAGATAGATAGATAGATAGATAGATAGATAGATAGATGGACAGATGGACAGTTAGATAAATTGATAGATAGATAGATAGACAGACAGATGGACAGATGGACAGATATATAGATGGACGGATAGATAGATAGATAGATAGATAGATAGATAGATAGATAGATAGATNTGGACGGATAGATAGATAGATAGATAGATAGATAGATAGATAGATAGATAGATAGATAGACAGACAGATGGACAGTTAGATAGACAGATTGATTGATAGATAGATAGCTAGATAGAGAGATATATAGATAGAGAGATAGATAGATAGATAGATAGATAGATAGATAGATAGATAGATCCAATATATACTAACACTCCATATATAGCTATATCAGTATTTTTCAAATGCCCAAAGGTTTTCTTTATGGTTACCAAAGCATAAATTAATTTTAAAATATTATAGAATTAGTAACTGTTTTGTTTATTATATTTTTACAATCATTGGATATCAAAGAGCCCAGTTTTTTCAGATGAGTCTATGAAATCCTTTAACTTTAAAACCAACAAAAATATTCATATATAAATAAACTGAAGCTCAGAAAAATGCAGAAATTTCCCTAAGGTCACACAGCAGCATAATGTAGTAGAAAGACAGATGTTCTTTAAACCAGGAAGACCTGAGTTCAGGTGCTGCCTCTTACCCATACTGCCTGGGTCACTGGGTAAATCACTTAAACTTTTGCTGCTCTTAAAAGTTCTCTAAGACTTTAAGCTACAGATAAAGTGTCAACCTGCATTGGAAGAGAGAATTTTCTCACTGGGAAAGATTATTGGCAACACGATTTTTGCCTATGTTCCATAAAACTAGTTTGTGACAGTCAAAAACAGAACTAGCAACCAGTGGAAATGTGCGTCAGTCATGGGTAGGGGGGTGAAGGGGAAAGTAGGGGCATGAAGCATGTAACCATGTTAAAAATGAATATTAATAAATGTTTAAAAAAACAGAACTAGCCTTTCCTTTTTGGATTAAACTTTCCTTTTCAACAGACCTGAAGTGAAGAACACCTGAATTTCTTGAATTCAAGTCCAGCCTTAGACACTAGATGTGTGATCCTGATCAAGTCACTTAACCCTTTTTCCCTCAGTTTCTCCAACTATAAAATGAGCTGGAGAAGGAAATCACAAAGATTTCTGGTATCTTTGGCAAATTGAGGGGACTCAGCGTAGAGTCAGGAAGACCTGATTACAAATCCAGACTCAGACACTGACAAGCTATATGACCATGGGCAAGTTACTTAGCCCTGTTTAGGCCTCCGTTTCTCTGTATAATGAGCTAGAGAAGGAAATGACAAACTAACTGCCAGTATCTTCGTTGGGAAAACATCAAATTGGGTCATGAAGTATTGAACATGATGGAAAAGACTGAAAAATAATAATGTGTGACCCCCCAGTCTATCTCTGTCTCCTCAACTGTAAAATGAAAAGCTTAACCTCAGCCCCTGAGATCTTTCTAGCTCTAAATGTCTCCTTTGCTTTCAATATTTTGTCATTCACCAAATCCTGTGATTTTTTTTTTCTTGAAAAATACCTCTCAAATCTATTCATGCCTTCCCTTTATGACAAAGAGCACTCTGCTTTGTTCAGGGCCTTTTAACCACACAGATGGACAAATAACTGATCTCCATGACTACAATTTCCTCTGTGCTCGAGTCTTTCCTTCCTTCATTAGTTAAATGAATCCCCCCACTCTGCCTCAAATCCACTAATGGCTCCCCATTGCCTACAGGATCAAGTCAAACTCCTCAATCTGACATTGCACTGATTTTCCTCCTCTGGCCCTAATCTAACCTAGATTTGTCTTAGTAAATCAGATTGATTTACTCTCTATTCTCAAATTATGACTTAGGTTTGCCTCCCCTCTACCGTCCAATAGCTTCCACCATCCCACATGTCTCTAACGCTTTCCCTGCCTTGGCATCCATCCAGGCACCTAATCATGCCAGAATATCCAGTCTCTCCATCCATGAAGCCTCCAGGACCTCTACACCTGGATGAGCTGCCCCCATCCTCCCTTAGAACTCCAAAGGAGACTATACGGCATGTGACAGGCTACCATCAGTCCCCTTCTGCATTGGCATCCATTTTGCTGTTCCCATGAATATCTGCTTTTAGTTTGACTTTTGTGGAGCTCTTGCTTGTCTTGCCAATAGACTCGAAGCTCCTTGAAAACAGGACCTGCCTTGTTCATCATTTTCTTTGGCTCAGTGCCTGGTCATTCCTGGGACATGTAGTTTTTCTCTGATTCCAATTTTCAGTCACTCAAGCCCTCCCCCCCCATCCATCTACTTCCAGTGAAGTCTAGATGATTGAATTGTTTGTTTTTTTCAAACTTGCCTCGGGTCTTCAGCTATACAGAGCAAATGTCGCTCAAGGATCCCTGCTCCAATCAGAGTGCTCAATTCAACCAAGGATGGCCACCATTTTTCCTCACTTAACTGAATTTTTCAGAGTCTCAAAACTTCTTCAGAGAACTGATTTCTTCCCAACTCAACCGAGGTGGCACAGAAATATTGACAATTTACCTTATCTTGCTTAGACCCTGCCCGCCGACCAATTCATTTGCATGCCGTTCTGTCAGATCATCAGATAATGGGTCCCACAAGGATCTCCACCATCCCACTCCCAGGATTCTACTTGGTGAGTGTCCTTGGCCACTCCAATGCCAGGTGGTAGCGTGTACATTAGAGCCATGTCTCACACTGAGTGAATTCTTAATAAAGTGTAAATGGAATTATTATTGTGGATTTTTCTTAGTCAATCCATTCCACCAGCACTTAGTGAGTGCCTGCTACCTGCCAGGCTCTACTCTGTGGGTATAAGTCAAAGGGGAAACAGTCTTGAAGCTACTCAGATGTATTTACGAAATAAATGTGAAGGGAATTGGGGGAGGTTCTAGCAGCTTAAGGGGTCAGGAAGGTTTGTCTATACAGGCAAAGGCAGAGCTTGAACTAAGCTTTGAAGGAAGCTGGAGACTCTCCCAGACTGGGGTGAGGAAGGAAAGCACGCGAGCTTGGACACCGACTTCGGCAAAGGCAGAAAGATGGGAGTTGGGGGGTCTTCCGAGAAGACCAGCAAGAAGGCCAGTTTGGTGGGACTGTCGGGCCACCCATTTCATTAGCAAGCACAGAGAAGTGAGCATCGGTAAATCAGGGTCAGAGAGGAACTAGGCTCCTTCCCTCCACGTGATGTCACCATCCCTGTCTCAAGGCAGGGGAGAAGGGATCCCCCAGATCCACAGGATAATTGCAAGGGAAGAGAGTGATACACACAGCCAAAGCTGGAGTGGGAGCGTTAGGAAATGAGGCCGACATTTGGTAAGTTGTAGCGTTCCCAGCTATGGTTTAGCACCCGCAACATGTTCCGCTCACAAACTGGCACTGGGAGCTCATTTACATTTAAATAAGAGCCTTGTTAATGCCAGCATGAAGATGGTGCCAGTGCCAAGCCTAGCTCAGGTTTCCTGCCAAGGAGTTTCTAAGAGTATTTCTCTAGGAAACCCCCTCCAAAGAGAAGTCTTCCTTCTCCCAGAGAGCACTCCCCCACTTTGACAGTCACCTCATCCCTGAAAAGCTCTTCTCTGGCCTGGACACAAGATGGCGGGATCTGAGTGTGGAGGGAATTAAGAGCCAAGAGAGGCTGCTAACGATGGTGTCGCCTGGGCTGTCCTCTTTCCTCTGCATCTCTCTGAAAGGGGGTGGCGTGACGGGGCATCAGGAAGGTGACTCGCTCACAATGAAAGGTTGTTTCCTAAACAGCTGCTTCCATGGGCAGAACACATTGGCAGCTCTCTGCTTAGTCCTAAGAGGGCCACAGAGGAGCTGGACACCCTCCAGGAGAGAACAACCTG
>NW_025382178.1:0-4023 GCF_016433145.1 Gracilinanus agilis | reverse complement strand
ATTCCTCCCCTTCCCCCACCCCCTCCCATAACCGACACACAATTCTACTGAGTTTTACATGTCATTGATCAAGACCTATTTCCATATTTTTTTGTTTTCATTTATTTATTTAAAAAAAAATAAACCTTTACCTTCTATCTTGGAGTTAATACTGTGTATTGGCTCCGAGGCAGAAGAGTGGTAAGGGTACACAATGGGGGTCAAGTGACTTGCCCAGGGTCACACAGCTGGGAAGTGTCTGAGGCTAGATTTGAACTCAGGACTTCCCATCTCTAGGCCTGGCTCTCAATCCACTGAGCTACCCAACTGCCCCCCTATTTCCATATTATTGATATTTGTGCTAGGGTGCTTATTTTGAGTCAGTATCCCTAATCCTATCCCCATCCTCCCAGGTGATCAAGCAAGTGTTAGAAAAATGTCCTTCTGAAGATGAGTCCATAGGTATCACCAGACTGCTAGAAGGGCCAGTGATAAAAGGTCTCTAAGGGCCCCTTCTAGCCTCCTCTGATCCGAAGGGCACTGTGATAAGGAGAAAAGGCATCTCCCGGATGCTTTGAACAGAAATCTTCCTCAGAGTTCACCAAAATACCAGCTCCTGGGCAGGAAAGATCTTTTTTTCAGGTTATGTTGCTTTGCACCATCCCCAGAAGACTGCCAAGTGGGTACTTTGTAGTTATAGTGGGTGTCATCACCTTAGATGATAGTACAATTTAAACTCAGAAAAAGCAACCGAGCTCATTGCTCTGCTGTGAGGAAGTCGAGGATTCTCACTGGGGATGGCTCGTCCCCGTGGCACGCACTCCCGTGGGAAGAGAGCGTGAACGCTGCCACGTTTGGGCATCAGAGGGGGACACAGGCAGGTTTGAGGAGGTGGGGGAGAAGGGAAAGAGAAGGACTTTTCCCCTTGGTCAGAGCAGAGATTGCTATGGGCAGCAGTGGCCACTAGGTGACACCAAGCCCTCAGGAAAAATCAGTAGATCTTGGAAAGTATCAAGAATAACTTTTATAGAGATGCTGGACTAAAAGAGGTGTGTGTGTGTGTGTGTGTGTGTGTGTGTGTGTGTGTGTGTGTGTGNACTAAAAGAGGTGTGTGTGTGTGTGTGTGTGTGTGTGTGTGTGTGTGTGTGTGTGTGTGTGTGTGCTAGAGCAAAGGCCACACTTAGACAGGACCCCGAAATAGGCCATCCCAGACTTGAGAGAATGGGTCCCATTTTTAGACTCCCGCTTCCAGCCCAAGAAGGACATCTCGTAGACTACCTCGACAATTTACTTCAATGTCACAACGGCTTCCATGTTCAGAAAATCCTCCCTCCTATCCCTTATGCTGCAGCTTAAGCCTATTTTCTGTCATCAACAAGAAAGGACTAGCCTAAAAATAGTCATCTTTCAGATAGAGGAAGATGCTTATTCAATAATCCTCAGTCTTTCTCTAAATGGGGGATTGTGGAAGTATTTGACAGATGCATTCCCAGAATACTCAGTTCATTGCACGGAGCAGACACCCAATATGTTTGTTGGACAAACAAATAATACTACTTCTCAGGAAATATATGCACCCAGGGAGCCAAGGTTTCTAAGGTTTCAGGGGAAAAAGAGAAACCAGAGAATGTCCTGATTTGGCCAGGAAGCCTGTTGATTGCTGGTAGGTTCTTTCTTCTGTCAAGCACTCCATCCTACAGGTCAGAAGGATTGATGAGTTGTTTCTGTTGCTTGAGGCACCAAGAAGAGGGGGGAGACAGCCCCTCTTGAAACAAGGAATAGCAAAAATGGAATTGTCTCTTAAGTTTGAGGATTAAAAATCACATTCTGTCTCTGATGTTTTCTTCCTGTAGAATCAATGGAAAAGCCACTTAACTTCTGGGCTTCAATTTCTGATCTAGAAAATGAGAGATTTGTACCAGACAGTCTATGAGATTCCTTCAAGCTTCAGGTCTAGGATCCCTGACCTCTGAACAGCCCCTATCCTCTTCTTTTCCTTTCTCTTCCATCTCCTCCAACATGGATGGGTCCACTTATGATACAGTTACATGATGAGAGCAGCTCTAGATGGGGCTACAAAAAGGATATTTTTTTTCACAGATATAACAAATAGAAATACAAGCTAAGCTGGTCATATCTCTCCTTCAGGGTCCCAGAATCCCTAGTTTCTAGCCCAATCCTCTTATTTTATAAAGGAGAAAACTGAGACCAGGAGAAGGTGGGTGACTTGTCCAAGGTCATATCCATAGAAAGCAACAGAAACCAGAATCTGAACATAGATCACAGGGGAAGACAACTCACTGCCTCTTGAGCTTTTGTAGAACTAGAGATCTCCAAGGAATCACATGGACCCACATTCTCCTATACTGAAAGGGATGGCAGAAAGGAAGGAGAGAGGGATGGAGAAATAGAGTCAGAAAGAAAAAGAGAGAGGCTCACTAAAACCCTGAAGGGCTGAGGGGTATCAGCTCAAGCCTTCTTTCTGATATGTTTCTCTCACTTTTCCAAACTGTTAATGGTTAGTGATTAATGCCTCAGTTTAATTTAGGCAATTATTATTACTTAAGTTTTCAAAAAAGAGATATTCATTTGAAGATATAGCAGCTAGGTGGCACAGCGGAGAGATAGTGGACTATTCTTCCTGAGTTCAGATATTGCCTCAGACACTTTCTGGCCTTGTGACCCTGAACAAGTCACTTAACCCTGTTTGCCTCAGTTTTCTCATCTGCAAAATGAGCAGGAGAAAGAAATGGAAAACCCCTTCAGGTATCTTTGTCAAGAAAATCCCAAAATGGATCACAAAGAGTCAGACATGAGTGAAACCATTAAACAACAACAAAATTTAAGAACAGAAGAGCAAACACTTCCCCTAACACCTGGGGCTATATTCTTTCCCTGGAGAGAATGGGAATTATAGGGAGGATGTGCCCTGCAAGGGTTTAGGAAGTAAATGTTTGTGCTTTTATTCTTGCCATATCTTTAAATTTTGATTGTTGAATTATTTCAGTTGTGTCTGACTCTTCATAACCCCATCTTGGGGTTATTTTGACAAAGATACTAGAAAAGTTTGCTATTTCCTTTTTCCAGCACATTTTACAGATGAGGAATTGAGGCAAACAGGATTAGGTGACTTGCTCAAGGTTACACAGTTAGGAAGTGTCTGAGGTTGCATTTTTGAATTCATGAAGGTGAATTTTCCTGTGCTCTCTCTATTGCATCACCTAGCTGCTCATTTCTTCAAATAAATATCTCCTTTATAAAAACTAAGCAATAACAAACTGGTCAAATTTAATTGCGGCATTAATCATTGGCAGTGAACAGTTTGGGGAGTGTGAGAAATACACCAGAATGGAGAACTGAGCTGAGAGCAGTAAGGACTATCCCCTCTACTTACCTCACTCCCTAGCCCCTCTGGGAGTACCTCTAGAACCCTGAAGGAGATAGAACCAGCTCAGTCCTAAAAGGGCAATTGCTATACTTTAATCTCAGGGTCAAAACTGAAATCTGCTTGTTCTGGGGCACATACTTTCTAGCTGTCCAGAATGACTGGAATGGGTAGCAAACCATAAGAGCTGTGAGATATTTACAGAAATCCTTATGGGCACATCAGAGGAAACTCATTAGTTGTCCTCTCTGTTTTACATTACAATGCACCAGATGGCTGTCTCATGCCCATTCAGCAGTCCTGGAGATAGAAAGAAGATGTATTTGAATATTTTATGTGTGTTATCTGACATTGCTCTGTACATTTTATCATAATATTTTGGCAGCAATCTTCAGAAAGCAAAGGTATAGGGCCATAAACCACTTGGAATTCTGGGAAGAAAAGGGATGCAGAGATATAGTCCAGGTCCTCTTAACCCATCACCATCTCCATAACCCGCCCCAACCCCCACACCTCCAACCCTAGGATGCCATTGACACACGCCTGAGGTCAGTTATTCCTTTCCTATAGGTGTGTGATGTTTTCATTAGCAGTTTTATCTTTGTTATTAATTTTCCTTTCCTTTCCTTTCCTTTCCTCTTTCCTTTCCTTTCCTTTCC
>NW_025382177.1:0-1945 GCF_016433145.1 Gracilinanus agilis | reverse complement strand
TCCACTTTGTCTAGGAGGTCCTTCCAGGTCACCCTATCTGCTAACGTTTCCTCTTTTTGATTATTTTCCATCTACACATTCTCATCCTCATTCTCTCTCTCTCTCTCTCTCTCTCTCTCTCTCTCTCTCATATGTCCCTAGTTATTTATATTATATCCTCCATTGCAAAGTATCATCCTTTTTTGCCTTTCATTTTATATCCCCAGAGCTTAGCATAGTGCCTGGTGCATAATAAGGGCTTATTAAATGTGTGATGACTGGCTGAGGAATCCATCTGGATTGATATGGGGGAGGGCCTCTTCTTTCTTGTTTGCTTAGTCACTAATGCCATTGGCTTTACAATTCCACATGGATTTCTTGTCCATCAGCTTAGCTGGCATCACAAAATGTTTATATAAAGGAAATCACTACATTTTGCCACCTGCACTATCACACTCACTGAGTAAGATGCTATTATTTTTCTAATTATGCATATGACTATTCAATTAAATAAAAATTTATTGAGCATTTTAAGAATTTGCTAACCCTTCTCAAAAAAGGTAATAGCTTCTCCTTGAGGCTGTGATCTTTGTTGCCTCCAATAGAACAGGATAATTCTGCCCAAAGTCCCTGCTCCCTGCATTAAGTAAGAAGTAAAGTATCATTAATTTGTGTCCACAAAAACATAGAACCTTACTTTTTAATCTAATTTAATTTTAATTCCTCTTTATATTCTGGTCATTTTGCTCTGTTGACCTTAGTTTCTTAGTAGACATTCTCTTTTGTACTTTTAGGTCACTGGTGGTTTAATCAAGTGTTTTTCCAATAGGAAGAGGGAAGCCAAGTTTGCTTGGGGGCTGAGATAGAGATCAGGGAGTCAGGAAGGCTCATCTTCCTGAGTTCAAATATGGCCTCAGATGTTTACTAGCTGTGCTATCCTGAGAAAGTCACTTAACCCTGTTTGCTTCAGTTTCCTTATCTGTAAAATGTTCTGGAGAAGGAACAGGTCATCAACTTCAGGATTTTTGCCAAGAGAACTCCAAATGGGACCATGATGAGTTATTCATGACCGAAATGCCTGAACAACAAACAAGATAGAGAGAAGATCCAGGAGGGATAGAGTCAGAGCCAGTCTACCTGTGTCCTTCTACATAAAGAAACTGATATATGGGGTAGGGTTTGTTGAGAGAGAAATCTGCCAGAGATGGATGTACCTGGGTGGCAATAGTGGAATGGGAAGGGGAAAACATATCCAAGAATGGTTTGGGGTAAAGGGAGAGCTTAGAACAACCTTCCCTTCTGAATGAAGAAGACATCTGAGCAACATACTGTGTCTGGATTCCTACCTAAAATCAGGTAAATATTAGAATTGTCCTTTATCTAGCCAAGAACTCAAATCTACTGACCCCAAAAAGTCTCAAAAGAAACAAGGTATTAAGGGAGCCTAAGACACAGCCTTCTTTAAGAAGGGATTCTAAACACCAAGTCCAGGAATAAAAGAAGTCAGGATGGGAAAGTCTAAAGCATGAGAAAAAAAAGATTATACAGCTAATGGCCAGGTCTGAAGAGCCAAGAGACAGAGGGAGGAGTTCTATTTACATTCATACTCCATACATCCAATGCTCCAATTCATATCAGAAACTTTATTGTGAGACTTCTGAGACTTTATAAAATAGGTCTGTAATTTTCCCCTTGTTGGTTGAGTAACTCCTATTTATTTCCCAGTGTCATGAGCTGTAAGGTTTATAGAAAACCTCAAAGGGCTGGGTGCTTGCTTTAAGGAAAGAAGAAAGGAAGGAAGGAAGGAAGAAAGGAAGGAAGGGAGGGAGGGAGGAAGGAAGGAAGGAAGGAAGGAAGGAAGGGAGGGAGGGAGGGAGGAAGGAAGAGAGAGAAAGAAAGAGAGAAAGAAAGAGAGAAAGGAAGGAAGGAATAGATGACCATTTAAAAAGAAAAGGAAAAAAAGAAT
>NW_025382176.1:715-5063 GCF_016433145.1 Gracilinanus agilis | reverse complement strand
TATATATACACACACACACACTATATGCTCCTCATTTCTACCTCCTGGCTTCCCTACTTTCCTTCAAATCCTAGGTAAAATCCCATCTCCTATGAGAAGCTTTTCCTTATTCCTTTTAATGCTAGTTCCTTCCCTCTGTTGATTATTTACAGTATACACACACACACACACACACACACACACACACACACACACACACACATCTGGCTTGTACAGGATTGTTTAATTGTTTTCATGTTTTTGTCTCTCCCACTAGACTCTGAGCTCTTTGAGAGCCAGGACAGACTTTTGCCTTTCTTTCTATCTGTCTCTAACACTTAGTATAGTGTCCAGTATATAGTAAGGACATAATAAATGCTTGCTGACTGACTGATCCAAAGCTTCATTCATTTTACCCTCTATGGTTGATAGAGGAAGTTAATTAATTAGTTTAAATTAACTAACTGCTTTTCATTAATTGTTGTTCGACTTTTGTCTTCTAAGAGGACCAGTGACATCATGGGTAATATCTTGACTTGTATGTGAATTGGATTTAATATCCCTGCTTTAAACATGGAAGTAATTAAGTTTGAAAAATTAAGAGGCTTGTCCAAGGTCACCCAGAAAAATGGTAGAACTGGAATTTGAACCCAGATCTCTTAACTTACAAGTCCAAACTTCACTTGCAGGAAGACAGTTGTATCAATTTCTTGAGATACTTTCTTTTTTCTAAAATTAAATTTATGTGTTAGTTACATTAAAATTCTCCATTAACTCTCTACCACCCTCCACTCCTCTCATTAGAGAAGGCATCGTTCGAGATATATGTATATATAAAACTATGTCCTATTTATTTCTATTTATCATTTCTTTTTTGGAAGTGGACATATACAAGTCATTCTTCAAACAAAATATCTGTTGTCATATATGGATGGTCTCTTAGTTCTGTTCATTTTTATTTGGGATGTTTTCTAAGTTGAGGACTAACCCAGTTCTAAATCATTCTACCATATTCCAAGGTCAAAACAGGAACTAATAAAGGCATTATAATTTGGGGAAGCAAAAATGGGGGAGAGAGAGTAAAAGTCAACCCAGCTAAGGACTTATATTGTCAAAGATAAGCCAGCCAATCAAATTACAAGAGATAGAGTCAAGGTTCCTAAGTCTCCCACACATATTAGACACAGACTGTCCTAAATGCAGAATGCCTTTGTTAAAGAATCTATACTCAACTATTTATTGTCCTTTTATTTTTCATTTAGATCTGTCACAAGGGGAAGGTTAAACAGTACACAAAGAAGGGAAAATCGAAATCTTGCCAAACAGAACGAATATGTTCATCTCAATTTTAAAAAAATCCCTCTGTAAATCAGCACATCCTATGACTCATAAGTAAAGGCCACCCTCTCAAAAATAAGATAAATATTTATTTTGATTCCATCTGTTGGAGGATGGAGTTTTGGAGAAGCATTTCAATTCCAACTTGTATTGAAATTCAGCAACTTTATGATATTATTGCTATTCAGTTGTGTCTGACTTTGTGACTCCTTTTGGAGTTTTCTTGACAAAAATACTAGAGTGGTTTGCCATTTCCTTTTCCAGCTCAATTTACAGATAAGGAAACTGAGGCAAAGAGGGTTAAGTGACTTGCCCAGGATGATATAGCTAGGAAGTATCCAAGGTCAGATTTGAACTCAGGTCTTCCTGACTAAAGGCTGAGCACTCTAATCTCTGTGCCACCTACAAGTAGGTAGGGCACCTGGGTTATGTCTGTGGCTACTTCTTCATCTTTCCACAGAAACTTAGAGCTCTCATGGTATCAGAACTGGGCCTATAATTTCAGTGATATAGGACAGAGTTTTCTCACTACAGGTCAGAATCTCCTCTACAATGTATAAGAGAAAATTTTAAAAAGCTACCATTTATAGAGCATATATGGTTTGTAAAGTGCTTTAGGTATGTTAACTCATTTGATTCTCACAATGGCCCTGTCAGATAAGTTTTTATATTTTTTTACATTTTTACATTTTCTAATTTAAATTTATTTTTTCAATTTTTAAAAAATTAATTTTTACATTTTACAGATGAGGAAACCAAGGCAGACTATACTTAAGTGATTTGCCCAACTGGGTGGTGTGTAAGGCAGGATTTGAACTTCAGTCTTCTTGACTAATTTGTATGCTGTTTCTGATAGTCTTAGAAAACTGCCTAGAGCACTGAGAGGTTACATGGCCAACATTATACAACCAGTATGTACCAAAGGCAGGATTTGAACCCAGGCTTTCCTGTTGCCAAGACCAACCCTCTATCTATTATATCTGGAATCCTTTAGAGCTCTAGCAAACATAGAAATTTTCTCCAGTCTACTTAAGACAAAAGACTCACCCAGTATAGAGAGAAAATGTCGAGGTTCACAGAGTACATTTTATAGGAGGAAGGTGAAAAAGACATTTTGTTTTTGTCCAAGTTGCCAAATTAAATATTGGAGAAGAAAGATTGAAGAAAAATAATAATAAAGGATATATCATATAGCCAAGTAACGAGTCAAGAAGTCTTAAGTAATACCCTACTGTGTGAGAGATATTAAGCAAGGTTTGGGGGATACAAAGACCAAAAATACAAACGAGACTCAAATTGAAGAGAATTGCATTCTATTGGGAATTTCTTGTCCTTTTTTTTCCCATTTAGTTCTGACACAAGGGGAAGGTTAAACAGTACATAGGGAAGGGAAAATCGAAAATTTGCCAAACAGAAGGAATATATTCTTCTCAATTAAAAAACAAAAAACAAAACCATAAATCTACACATCCTATGACTCATAAGTAAAAACCACCCCCTCAAACAACATGTGCGTCTATGTCTGTGGCTATGAATATACACATACATTGGACAAGCATATGTGTATATGTAAACATGGATGTGTGTGTATATACATGTATGTGTGTATATATACATATATATATATACATATAAACAAAATCATGGGGCCATTAAGTGATATAGTGGATAGAGTGCCAAGTCTGGAGACAGAAGGTACTGGATTAAGCATATGTTTCCTAGCTAGGTGACCCTGGGCAAGTCACTTAATCCATGACCTTTCTGTCTTAGAGCTGTTACTAAGACCAAAAGTAAGAGTCTTTTGTTTGTTTTTTTAATCAGAATAAAGTAATGAGTGGGGGAGGTATTATCAGCTGTGGGATAATTAGGAAAGGCATCAGGTCCCTAAAAAATGGCACCCAAACTGAGTTTTGTGGAAATTAGCACAATTTTATTTAGATCTACTTAATCTAATTAAACTACACCTACAAGAGATTTTTAAATTTAACCTGATAACCAAAAGTACTGTGAACCAACTCTGGCCCCAGGGGGAAGAAATGGGAATTATAAAGCCAAAAAAGCTCAGTCTCTATACTTTCTCTTTCAAAAGCACCCGTATGTCCTCCTGATACCCCAGCCTCTATACCCTTCCGTGGACGTCTGCGGCTATGAGCCCCCTCACTCAATAACTGCAGGGCTCAGGCAGCACCCCTTGGTCCAAAGTTAACCCTTTGCTCGCTCCCTCTGAAAGTCCCATTCCCTCAGGAGCATGTTCTCAGCTGTTTGGAAGGCAAAAAGGAATTTGTTTAAAGATCTCTTTGGAGGTGTGCTTGAGTGGAGCCAGAAATCCTCTGAGTCCCAAATAAAGACAAATAGCCAGCCCCAGTACCGCCATAGAGCATGCATCTGCCTTGGCTCTGTCTCCGGACTCCCTGGTCCCACATTAGGCTTAGTAGTTACTTTGCTACACAGCTAAGAGCCCAAAGGAGCCCGAGGATAAAAGAAGCCGCCCCTTTGCTGATTGTGGGAAATGTTTAGATTTGCTGTCTTTAGGGAGTCTCTGTATCTCTACCTCTCTTGGTCTCTCTTTCTCTGTCTCTATTGCTTTCTCTGTCTCTGTTTCCTTGTCTCTGACTCTGTGTGTGTGTGTGTGTATGTGTTTCTGTCTCTCTGTCTCTGTCTCTCTCTGTCTGTCTCTGTTTCTCTCTCTGTCTCTGACTGTGTATGCTTCTGTGTCTCTGTGTCTCTCTGTGTCTCAGTCTCTGCCTCTCTCTGTCTCTCTTTGTGTCTGTCTTTCTCTGTGTCTGTCTCTGTTTCTCTCTCTGTGTCTCTGTCTCCGTCTCCCTCTATCTCCCTCCCTCCTCTCTCTCTCTCTCTCTCTTCCTCCTCTCTGTCTCCCTCTTCCTCTCTGTCTCTCTGTCTCTCTGTCTCTCTGTCTCTGTCTCTGTCTGTCTCTGTCTGTCTCTGTCTGTCTCTGTCTCTCTCTCTCTCTCTCTCTCTCTCTCTCTCTCTCTCTCTCTCTCTCTCTGTCTGTCTCTCTGTCTCTGTCTCT
>NW_025382175.1:0-6434 GCF_016433145.1 Gracilinanus agilis | reverse complement strand
GAAAAATGAAAGGAAAGGAAAAAGGAAAGGAAAGGGAAGGAAAGGAAAGGAAAGGGAAAAGGAAAGGGAAAAGGAAAGGAAAGGAAAAAGGAAAGGAAAGGAAAAAGGAAAGGAAAGGGAAGGATAAGGAAAGGAAAAAGGAAAGGAGAAAGACTCATTTTGTTTGTATTGAATGATGGCTTCTTAAAAAAAAAAGCAGATGAAAGAAACTGAGCTGTCTGTAGAGGGGCAGTGGGAAAGGCCATTTGTTTAAGTAAAAGCCTTCAGTTCTCAGCTTTGGGGTTAGTTTAGTACATATGAACTCAATTACCCATAAAAACCCAACTGGACATTAAACATGCAACCTGTCTGCTGATGTTAAAACATAGATTCTATTAAAATGAACGTAATTTAAATGGCTAAAATGTGATAAAGTGCAAAAAATTGAGTCGGATATGGCTTGAAACATGATATTGCTGTAATCTCACTTCCAATCGGTTTTGACTTATGATTCCTGAGAGGCCTGAACCAGTTCAAGCATATTAATTAATGGCACAGACACTGAAAGGCTCTTGCACTCATTCCCACCTCTTAGCCTGTGAGCTGTCCTACGAGAAGTCAGGGGTTCTGAGGAAGGAATGTTTCCTTGTATTTACAGAAGGAACTAATGCGATCAGTCCCACAAGCCTTTATTTAGAACCTACTACATGTGAGGCACTATCCTAGGCACTGGAGAGACAGAGTCCTGAATGAAAAAGTCTCTGCCTTTAAGTAACTTCTGTTATATTTGAGGGACAAAATACATGGACTGAGTTCTCCTAAAACATAGTTCACAAAGCTCTGGGCTGACACCGAGCAGATCCAACTTGGGGGGCTGCCCTAAAAGATCAGTTTCTTATTGGTTCAGTATACCTTCACCAAGAGCTTCCTCTGGGAAATCTCCAATTATAGCTTGTGTGTAGTTCATGTTGGAGTTTCCAGGGATGTGAATAACTGAAGCCCAGCTCCGGAACAAGCAGTCAAGGTAATAAAAGCATAGGCACATAGGGAGGTCCTTACTTCATCCCATAGGAAATGTAGATGATGGAAAGGAATTCCAGGAGCCCACAAACAAATGCAGAAGATACATAAAAGTACTCACAATAGTCTACAAACAATCAGTACAATTGTTTCCCTTTCTAGTTAAGTTTTATTTTTCTACAAAGGACTTAAAGTCCAGCTGACCTAGCACCATCTTATGCTTTAGGTTGCCTATCAAAAGGAAATGGGCTTTAGAGATGCTGATCAATCAATTTCTTTCTCAATAGATTTTATTGGACATAATCTAAATAATTCACTGCAATATGGTGGATAGAGGATGGAGAAAGAGCATAGAAGGTGACAAGGTCTTGCTCCTTTATTTCTCCTTTTAATGGCGTTAATAAAATAGCCTCCAGATCCACTTGGTGATCTCTCTCTAACAGGAATGCTATTTTGGATTGGGATTACCCCAAGACTAGTGTTATCCAAGAAATCTCCATTTGTCAATTAGAAGATTACTTTTTGGACTTATTCTGCCTAGGAAATAACCCCTTGTCTAATTTGAAGCCAAGGTTCTGGGACGAATTGCTGATTAATTTTCCCTGCACCACAGAGGCAATCCCAGATAGCTTCTATGTTCTTCTCTGGGACACTTTACCACTGGTCCAGCTTCTGCTATTTATTGGAGTAGAAAAATCCTCTCTCAAGTCTATGATTTCTGACCTGTGTTTGGAAAGGACTAATTTAGAGATTACATGAAGCTTCCATGTACTTCTTTTTCTAAGGCATCTATTAATGACTTGGGGTAGGAGGACTGGAGGGAAATCTTCCCCAAACACACAAAGACACATATATCCTGCCATACTCCCTAAATAAGGCAGAAAAAGAAAGGTGAAAAGAAGAATAGAGTTCTTAATGAAAGCTCCTTTTATAGTCCAATGCAAAGGGATGAGTGGTCCTGGTAAGAAACTATCCATTCCCAAAACCAAGGAACTCAAGTTATCTTTGTGGTAGACCCCGTCCCTAAAACCTATGCCCTAGGAAGCACCAAAATTATATGTGTGTGTGAGTGTGTGTATGTGAGTGTGTGTGTGTGTGTGTGTGTGTGTGTGTGTGTGTGTGTGTGTGTGGTATGTAGGACATAGGGAGATACTAATGGATATCTTTGGAATCTTGCTTACATTCCTCCAAGGGAGACTTATTCCTGCCTTGAAAGGAGCATGAAAAGAGCTAGGAGATTGGCTTCTCTCTTCTCCATAGTCTCTGACAGGAATACTAGACTAGAATTATTTCTATCAATCCATCCTAAATACTGCTGATTTAGGGGCATAATTTTGGTCCAAAACAAAAAATAACTTCCCTGGCTCTTATCCCTTAAATGGAGGGAGAGTTACCCCAAGTTTATATCCTCAGGTTTTATTCATTACCAAATAATGATTACACAAAAGATGATCAAAAATAGTGAATAGGGAGGAAATCCATTTATACAAGCAAATAGCTAAAATTAGAGAAGTCATATGGATTTGAATATACTAGAAAATACACAGAGTGAATGAGCTCTCCCAGAATTTTTAGCCAGATATGAACTTAGTTCAAACCAAGAGAGAGGTCCATTCTCATCCAAGAAGAAATTATCTCGACTGTCTGGGGACATGATGGAAATAAATGGCATGTTAGGGAGTTGATTTCTCCTATGTACACACAGTTTCCAAAGTCTCTATTATTCTCTGTGTGTCTCTCTTTCTGTCTCTGCCTCAGCCTCTATATGTCTGTTTCTGCCTCTGTATCTCTCTGGTACTGTCTCTCTGTCTCTCTTTATCTTTCTCTAGCTCTATACCTCTGTCTCTGCCTTGGTATGTTTCTCTCTTTATTTCTGTATCTAGAGCCTCTGCCTTCTTATATGTCTGCCTCAGAGAATGCCTGTCTGTCTGTCTCTCTCTATCTCCTTATCTTCCAGTCCCACGTGATTGAAGTCAATCCTGAAGACTATATCTCACACCCTCATATAGGCATACAGCCTCACATCAACATTCTCTCCACCAATCAGGAGTCACCCCTTAGCAGCAGCATAAAAGATCCCTTAGACTTGGCTGGAAATTTGGGTTATACAAACAACTCACCCTCAATTTCCTTTACATTTACTACTTATACAAATTGACATGATGGCCCATGTGATCAGTCAAGATTATAAACTAACCACTGCTGAGACACACAGAATAATAATATTATGAGCTAGTGGGAAAAGCATTCTATTTGGGAATCAAGAGAGCCGGGAATCAAATCCTGTATCCTTACACTTACTGCTGGGTGACCATGGGCTAATTATTACATTTTCTAAGCCTCACTTTTTTTTCATTGAGACAAAACACAAACTACTGTTTGGTTTTGCAAGACTTTTACAACCTGGTTGAAGTTTGCTTTTCTTTCCTTTCTGCGTATCTAACAGAAAATAGTATTTCATAAATAGGCAAATATAATCTAAAAATGAACCACCCAACAAAACATATGCTTTTCTCCAAAAATCATTTTCTAGAAGAAGAAAAAGCAAACCATTTGAGAAAGAATAAGGATCCATCTATATCGTCTAAGGTTTTTTTAATAAAATATTCTTTGTCAATAAAATAAAAGCAGCAGCAGGAGTTGGTAGAAAGAACACTAAATTTGGAATTAGGAGACTTGGGTTCAGATCTTGGTCTTGAGACTTACTTGGAGACTTCCCTTGGTGGATTTATTCCAATATCCATGAAGGCAATGGAAGACAATTGGAACAATTTGTTCCAAGAGCCATGAAGGCAACAGAAGCAGATGTTACAGAGATCTTAGAGCTTGATTAGACATCAAAGAAGTCAAGGTCATCCAAGCCATCACCAGTTGTCTTGGCTTTTATCTTGCTACTGGACTTTGATAACTCTGGAGGAAAGAGTGAAGCTCTGTGCAACTCTGCCTCACTGAAAGCCAATTTATGCATCAGGCCAAAGACATCTCCCCATGACGTCATTGGTCCTCTTCGGGTACAAAGGACAACAACAAACCAAAGTGACCACAAGTAAGTCACAGATTCATAGAAAGCTCCGAGTTCCCAGTAGAGACAGCTTGGTCCAAACATCTTTGAAGAAGAAACCCTGCTTACATTATAACCAACATGTGGTTATCCAGACATTAAGAGTTGGGGATAGGAGTCAGACAAACAGAAGTATAGTCCTTGCTAAATGAAATAAAAGTCTTCAAGATTTCTTCCAGGTTTACAATTGTATTACTCTAGGCCAGAGAGTAGAACATACCACACAGAGGGAACTGGATTTGAAGTCAGGAAGACAAGAGTTCAAATCCTGACTCTGCCACTTATCAGCCATTTGACTTTGAACAAGTCACTTGATTTTGGTGAGCCTCCGTTTTCTCAACTATAAAATAAGGGAGTTAGTTGAGATGGCTTTCAAAGTTCTTACTGGTTTAGAGCTTTTTTCTCATCCTTAGGAAGGAACAGTTAAGGCAGTGTGTGAAAAGGTATCCCAGGAAGCTAGTTCCATCACAAGCCACCAGAGTGGCTGAGCAACATTTGAAGTTGTTATTTTTTATTTACAATATTTTTCCAATTACAAGTAAAACATTTTTAATATTTCATTTTTTAAAATTTTGAATTCCAAATTCCTTCTTTCCCTTTTTCCTTTCCCCCCCTTCCTGAGATGGCAAGCAGTTTGATATAGGTTACACAGGTACAGTCATGAAAAACATATTTCCTCATTAATCGTGTGAAAGAAAACAGACTAAAAGAAACAGGAAAATAAAAATGATTTTTAAAGTATACTTGATCTGCATTCAGATTCCAGCAGTTCTTTCTCTCGAGGTAGAGAACATTTTTCATCATGAGCTCAGGAAAAAAAAAAAAAAAAACTTCTCACCAATCAAAGATGTCCAAAAGTGAAATAGGCAGCAGCTCTTTTTGTGGTGGCAAAGAATTGGAAACTGAAATGTGTGGATTTTTAAATGAATATTCAATACTCTAATTATTATATTTAATAAGATTTATTAAAACAAAAAGCTAGAGTAAAGGTGAGGCTTCCAGACCACGGTTGTGGAGAAGAGAGGAAGAGGGAGAAGCTACAGAACTTATAAAACAATAATGTGACCACACAAATGTGGAGGCACAGGAGAGACAAAAGGGAATTTGGGGAAATATTAAGGGACTTCTAGGGGATGAAGTGCAAGGTTCAAAATCTCCATTTATACAAATGCCCATCAATTGGGGAACAGCTGAACATGTTTTGTTATATGTTGGTGGTGGAATATTATTGTGCTATAAGAAATGATAAGCAGGATGATTTCAGAAGAAAAAAAAGCTGGAAAGACCTCCATGAACTGATGCAGAGCGAAATAAGCAGTATCGGGAGAATGTTGTACTCAGTAACAGCAATATTGTACAATGATCAATTGTGAAAAACTTAGCTAGTCTCAGCAATACAATGATCTGGGATAATTCTAAAGGACTTATGACAAAGAATGCTATGTACCCCCAGGGAAAAAACTTGGGAGTCAAATGCAGATCAAAGCATACTACCTTTGTCATTAGTTTATTTATGGTTTTATTTGGGATTTTTAGTTTTATAAGAGTGTTCTCTTACAACAGCCAGTATAGAAGAATGTTTTGCTTGATAGTAACGTATAACCCAGATCAAATTGCTTATCATCTCTGAGAAGGAGAGGGATGGGAAGGAGGGAGACAATTTGGATCTTATAATTTTGGAAAATGTAGACTGAAAATAGTTACTATATGTAATTGGGAAAATAAAATATCTTTGAATTTTAAAAAGTGGAATAGGCTCTTGTGATTTCTATCTACCCAATCAGAGGACCCTCTGGGAGAACCAATCATAACATTTTTCTGGATGAGCATTTTGAAAATACTACAAATCAGAACTTGATTTATTATTTTGTTGATTTCTAGACTTGAGAAATTGATGGATAAAATGTTAATAATGTATATTAAACTGAAAGGTGTGTCATGTACATTAAAAAAATCAGGTTATTAAACATTGACTAGCACCTTACTGTCTTCCTCGTTTTCCCCTTTCACTAAAGATCTTCAAACAAAGTCTAGGGGAGTATTTGTCAAGCACGTAGGAAGTCCTGACCAGGTACTGGTTGGCTTAAAAGACTTCTTTTTTATTTAATTTTATTCATTCAATCATTTATTTTGCTAGTATTTTTATATTTTGTAATATACAATATAATGTAATGTAATATAATATAATGTTATATTATGATATGATATAATATAATATAATGTTATATTATGATATGATATAATATAACATAATATATAATACAATACAATATAATCTAATATAATCTATTATGATATGACATGATATGATGTGATGTAATGTAATATAATATAATATAATGTAATGTAATATAATATAATATAATGTAATGTA
>NW_025382174.1:394-6365 GCF_016433145.1 Gracilinanus agilis | reverse complement strand
AAGGAAAGGAAAGGAAAGGAAAGGAAAGGAAAGGAAAGGAAAGGAAAGGAAAGGAAAGGAAAGGAAAGGAAAGGAAAGGAAAGGAAAGGAAAGGAAGAAAGAAAGAAAGAAAGAAAGAAAGAAAGAAAGAAAGAAAGAAAGAAAGAAAAAGAAAGAAAGAAAGAAAGAAAGAGAAAAGAAAAACAATACCTAATTAGAAATGATCAGATAGCTTCAAATTTTGAAGATTTATGATGTGAAGTTATATGCTTAACAAGCACAGATATTCTTTTATTTGATGTCAGCTTTGTTCAGGAGATTATTGATACAATTGAAGTAAAGATAGATGATATTAAAATTTTTGCATGTATAGGCTTGTTAGAATTTGGATTGTAAAAATAAAATGGGATTCAATGAGTCCCGAAGGTGTCTTTCAGCTCTCAGTCTAAAGCCTTTAAATCTATCTGGTGTTAAAAATTATTTAATGATCATGCCTCAATGGACAAATTGGAGGAAATTTTTCAGGGAAAACCTGTAGAAAGTTTAAAAAATAGTAACTGTGAGTACTGGGTTTCTCCGTCCTATTTAGTGATCAAAAAATAAAAGATAGCAATAGAAAGATGCTACATTTCTGTGTTTTGAGTCCATGCAGTTCTCATTGCTGTTTCAGCAGGTTCATGAGATTTTTTTTCTCATTTCAAAGGAAGCTCAATGGCAGAGTACTATCGAGTTCTAGATTCTGATCCGATTCACCATTTTAAAAACAAGAAAGATGAAACTAAATTCGTTGCTTGGCCAATGACAGCAAATGCATTATTGGACTGGTAAGCAAAAACCATTTCTGTAAAGCATATTGTTTTAGGAATAAGGAAGTTGAAATGGTCTGTGATAAAACAAGCAGTGAAGGCTACCCAAGCAAGAATAATGTAATATGCAACTTTTTTTCAACTTCAGTTGGATATCTGCCTAGAAAAGGGAAGGAAGAGTTGGCCCTGATGATGCCACTGTAATGGTAAGGAGAAAAAAAAATAATGCTGCAGTAAATCACAAAATCTGAGGATAGGTTCAGTATGTTCCACATGAGTTATCTTTCATGTCTTCTTCCTGGATTCTCATAATAAAAAGTATGAAATACCTGAATCATATTTTATGATAATTCCATAGAGCTATGGAAAATGAATATAATTTTCTAGAACTATCAAACAAACTAATAATAAACAAATAACATTTATATAGCCCTTACCAAGTGCCAGACACTATGCTAAGTCATTCAGTTGTTCAGTCGTGACTTTTTGTGACCCCATTTAGGATTTTCTTGGTGAAGATACTGAAGTGGTTTGCCTTTCCTTTTACAGATGAGGAAATGGAGGCAAACAGGGTTAAGTGACTTGCCCAGGGTCACACAGCTAGTGAGTATCTTAAGGGCAGATTTGAGCTCAGATCTTTCTGCCTCCAAGCCTGATGCTGCCCCCTGGCTGTCCTGGTAGTAATAGAGAAAGGCACAAAGACCTGGGTACTTTGACAGGTTCTAGCCATGTGACTTTAGGTCAACCTTGTCACCTTTAAGGGCCTCGAACCCTTCTTGAAGACTATAAATTGTTTATAAAAAGCCAGTGGAAAGAGTTGCCATACCAGGAATCCTTGCACTGAAGAAATCATAGTTCTACGCTTCCCTCCCCTAAAATGGAAAAGCATGACATATTCCATTTCTTTATATCCCTCTGGCTAATTTCATTTATTTAAACATGAGAACTATTACTAATTTTGCACTACAGGAATGAAACTTTCTCAGGCTGTGTCTAAGAGCTCTGTGTGGAGCTGCATGTTCATGTAGCTTTTCTGGGGTTGGCTCGCTTGTTTACAGCCTAACTATCTCTTATTTGAATGTCAGGTCACTAATGAGGATAAATGAAAGTGTTCTCTAATTAAGTCAATTCCATTTAGGAAGACTTGCCAACTAGAAATGTATCCCTCCACACAATGTCCCTAATCATGAGAACTAGTCCTCTTTGATAATATGTGCACATAGCTCTGTGATAGTTTATTTTTATCATTACAAAAGAGTTCACTTGATTTTTGTTATATTTCATGGTAGGTACAGGAAAGAAAATGGCAAAGATCTCTTTGCTCAGTAGTCTTGCATTTTTAATACTTAAATCAATAATTCCGGGATCCTTGATTTTATGAGGATAATTCTTCCTCACACAGGCACACATCACAACCCCTCTATACCTTACTAGACAGTTTGAGTTTTTTATAGTTATCAATTGGTAGCATTTTAATTGTCAATTCTAGTGACTTTTTTCTCAGCCATCCTTCTTGACTGTTCTATGGCATTGGATTGGAGTGATTTGCTATTTCCTTCGCCAGTTCATTTTATAGTTGAGGAAACTGAGGCAAATAGAGTTACATGACTTAGTGTGACACAGCTAATAAATGTCCAAGGCCATATTTAAACTCAAAAAGAAGAGTCTTCCTGCCTTCACTCTATTCACTGGACGACTCTACCCAGCTGCCCTGGTGTACGGGATATTCAGGGAAGACTAGTATGAGGGCTTGCTGAGCCCTCTTCGGGGTTGCTTTCTTTTTTTGATGTCCACCTGCCCCCCAACTCTCTAAGAAGCTATAGCATGCCCTGTAGCCACACCCTCTAAAACTATTTTGGCAGGGAGGCTAAACCAGGTGGAGAATCACTGAGAAGCCTCAAACCATACTTGTCTCCCCCAGGTATAGGAAGATCCACCACCCCCTCCAGCAGCAGCAGAAGGGCACATGGCATTCCAATAGCCATGAAAATGGTGGATGTGGCCACGGGGGAGCTCTTAGAGCTTGGCTAGTCATGAAGAAGCCAAGGGCATCCACTTTATCCCAAGCCATCACCACTTGACTTGATTTTTGTCTTGCCGTTGGACTCGGATGACTCTGGAAGAGAGAGTGAGGCTAACAACTCCGCACAACTCTCTCTCACTTATATCCAGTTTTTCCACCGTGATGTCACTTTGGTCTTCTTCAAGTATGAAGGACCACATCCACAGCATTTGATACTTTTGATCACATTCTCCTTCTGAATACTTTCTCTTCTCTGGATTTTTATAATGCTTCTCTCCTAGTTGGATCTTCCTCCATGATAAATACTGACTGTGGAGTGACTGACCCCCAAGACTCTGTCCTGGATGCTATTCTCTCTCTTTTTTTTTAACCCTTACCTTCCATTGATTCTAAGACAGAAGAGTGGTAAGGGCTAGGCAATGGGGGTGAAGTAACCTGCCCAGGGTGACACAGCTGGGAAGTGTCTGAGGCCAGATTTGAATCCAGGACCTCCCATCTCTAGGCCTGGCTTTTCTTAATCTACTGAGTCATCCAGCTGCCCCTGGTCCTATTGTCTTTTTGCTCTATACTGTCACATGGTGACTTCATCACATCATATGAGATGAAATGATTATTTCTATTCCCAGATGATTCCTAGTTGTGTGTGTGTGTCCAACCCTATTATCTTTCTTGAGCTATAGTTCTCAGTTGCCTTTTGGACATCTTCAACTGGATATTGCCACAGTTATCTCAGACTCAGCATGGGTACAGTTGAAATTATTATCCCCATCCTCCTGACTTTCCTAAGACTATCAAGGATACAACCATGTTCTCAGTTATCCAGGCTCCCAATCTCAGTGCCATCCTTGATTCCTTACTCTCCCTCACCCCAAATGTGCAATCCATTGTGTAAGAATTTAAATTTAGGTTTTATGCTAAATATGAAATGTCTAAAGTAATATTATGGTTGCCAATTAAAAAATACTACAGCTTAAGTCAAAATGACTTTTATCAGCTTTATTTACAAAGAGGTGGAAAGAATGAAAGTAGAAAAATGTAGACAAAGAGAGAGACCGTACTGCCTAGCTACAAATATCCTAAATTTAATCCTAATGTCTCCATACTACAAATGTGAATCCAAAAAGGAATCTCACGAGAATCCAAAGTGCTAATTAGGAAGCCGAAATCTGAAGAGCCAGGAGATGCTGAAGAATCCACCAAGAACCTTCAGCGCACATGAAACTAAGACCGCCAAGAATATCGCCAGAACTCATGCTGAAGGGAGTGTCCCACCAAAATTCCAACAAGCAGAGAGGGTCTCCTCACTGAAGAACCATGGAAAGAGAGAAAGTGATTGAATCCTCGAGCTGGCCTTTTTTTTTTCTTTAAACGCTTACCTTCCATCTTGGAGTCAATATTGTGTATTGGCTCTAAGGCAGAAGAGTGGTAAGGGATAGGCAATGAGGGTTAAATGACTTGCCCAGGGTCACACAGCTGGGCAGTGTCTGAGGCCAGATTTGAACCTCTGACCTCCCATCTCTAGGCCTGGTTCTCGATCCACTGAGCCACCCAGCTGTCCCCCATCACCCTCCCCCCCCCCCCCCCACACCCAGCTGGCCTTTTTAAAGCAGTTTTCTCTGTGTCACTTCCTGTCACTCCCCCACTTTATGGGAACAAATCACAGTCTTTCAATTTGCCTAGCACTGCCCAAGGTGGGTGGCAGTAGCCTTTGGAGGTGTAAGCTTACTCTAGTGACTCTGAATTCTCTTACTTAGTGTTAAGTAAGGATGCTTTGAGCTCTTGATTTGCTTAACTAAAAATAGACAAGGGGAGAGTTAACCCTATCTTCACAATTGTAAAATCTTGTTGCTCACTAGCATACATCCCCTTCTCTCCACTGACAAACATTTGTGAACCAAAAATCCTGAAAAGAGGGAATGTAGACATGGCCAAGGGAAAAGCAAAGCTTCTACTTCCCTCCTCCTCCCAGGAGATTTTTACTTAGGGATGTGCTAGGAAGCTATAGTTGCTCCAATTCCTGGAATTCAAACCCTTTTCAAATTACATGATAATTTTTTTTTTTTGAACATTTATTAATATTCATTTTTAACATGGTTACATGATTCATGCTCCCCTTTCCCCTTCAATCCCCCCCCGCGCCCCCCCCCCCACCCTTGGCCGATGCGCGTTTCCACTAGTTTTGTCATGTGTCCTTGAACAAGACCAATTTCCAAATTGTTGGTAGTTGCATTGGTGTGGTAGTTTCGAGTCTACACCCTCAGTCATGTCCACCCTGACCCATGCGTTCAAGCAGTTGTTTTTCTTATATGTTTCCTCTTCTGCAGTCCTTCCTCTGAATGTGGGTAGCGTCTTTACCATAAATCCCTCAGAATTGTCCTGGGTCATTGTATTGCTGCTGGTACAGAGGTCCATTACATTCAATTTTACCACAGTATATCAGTCTCTGTGTATAGAGTTCTTCTGGCTCTGCTCCTTTCGCTCTGCATCAGTTCCCGGAGGTCTCTCCAGTCCGCCTGGAACTTCTCCAGTTTATTATTCCTTTTAGCACAATAGTATTCCATCACCCGCATATACCACAGTTTGTTCAGCCATTCCCCAATTGAAGGGCATTCCCTCCTTTTCCAATTTGTTGCCACCACAAAAAGCGCAGCTATGAATATTTTCGTACAAGTCTGTTTATCTATGATCTCTTTGGGGTACAAACCCAACAATGGTATAGCTGGATCAAAGGGCAGGCATTCTTTTATAGCCCTTTGAGCGTGATTCCAAATTGCCAGCCAGAATGGCTAGATCAGTTCACAACTCCACCAGCAATGCATCAATGTCCCAATTTTGCCACATCCCCTCCAACATTCATTAGTCTCCCCTTCTTTCATTTTAGCCAATCTGCTAGGTGTGAGGTGATACCTCAGAGTTGTTTTGATTTGCATTTCTCTAATTATTAGAGATTTGGAACACTTTCTCATGTGCTTATTGATACTTTTGATTTCTTTACCTGAAAATTGCCTATTCATGTCTCTTGCCCATTTATCAATTGGGGAATGGCTTGATGTTTTATACAATTGCTTTAACTCCTTGTATATTTGAGTGATTAGACCCCTGTCAGAGTTTTTCGTTATAAAGATTTTTTCCCAATTTGTTGTTTCCCTTCTGATTTTGACTA
>NW_025382174.1:0-296 GCF_016433145.1 Gracilinanus agilis | reverse complement strand
CTGTGTTCACTTAACATGTTTATAGTTTCCCTCTTTATATTCAAGTCATTCACCCATTCTGAATTTATCTTGGTGTAGGGTGTGAGATGTTGATCTAGACCTAATCTCTCCCATATTGTTTTCCAAATTTCCCAGCAGTTTTTGTCAAATAGTGGATTCATGTCCCAAAAGTTGGGCTCTTTGGGTTTATCATGCACTGTCTTGCTGATGTCATTTATCCCCAGTCTATTCCATTGATCCTCCTCTCTATCTCTTAGCCAGTACCATATTGTTTTGATGACTGCTGCTTTATAGTA
>NW_025382173.1:1019-3808 GCF_016433145.1 Gracilinanus agilis | reverse complement strand
AAAAAAAAAAAAAACCAAAAAAAAAACGAATCCAGACGAACAAAGGAACCCCGCAACGGGGCACAGCATTGAAGTACGCAGAACTGGGGCATTTCCACACTGTGAAGGGGTGAAACAGCTCTCATTAAAACGTGAGAAGAAGAAGCCCCTCCACCCCCACACACACACCACTCACAGCGCCAAGGCCAATGCACAAGAGTGAAAGCGGGATTAGGGCAACCAGTACCAGTCACTGGCAGCTCCAGGGCTTGTACCTGAGAGCTGCAGGACATAGGACCCCAAGTGGCTAAAGAATGCGCACGGACTTTCCCTAAGGTCTGCATGGGTGGGGACATTGCCTTAGGCGAGGACAAAGATCTCCAGCTCACTGACTTTCCCGAGCATCTGTGCGGGTGAAGGCAGTGCCCTAGAGGAGGACAAAGATCTCAAGCACAGGCTTGGACCTCGAGTGGGGACCCAGTGCAGACTGGAGCGAGACAGTGGAAGCAGCCCCTGAGACTGCTGAAGGAGCCTCAGGCAGAGGGGCAGACCGGGGATGACCAGGAGGCTTGACCCCAAGGACAAGGAGACCAGAGCCCTTAGGAACTTAGAAAATGCAGGCAGACCATGAGTGTGAAGACAAAGCTGGAAAGGGGCGGGGCTAACAATGGCAAGCAGAGAACCCCAGAAGAAAAAGATTATCAAGAAAAACTCTGGAACACTTGACAACTTTTACACAGAGAAAATCCAAACAGAGGAGGACAAACAAGTATCCAAACCTTCCCAAAACAATGAAAACTGGTCACAAGCTATTGAAGAGTTCAAAAATGAGACGTTGAGGAAGATGAAAGAGATCTGGCAAGAAAATAACAGTTTAAAAGGCAGAATTTGACAATTGGGAAGTGAGGCAAGCCAACTGAAGACCAGAAATGACCAGATTGAAAAGGAAAACCAGTCCCTAAAGGCTAGAATTGAGCAATTAGAAGCCAATGATCTCTCAAGACAACAAGAACAAATAAAACAAAGTCAAAAGACTGATAAAATAGAAGGAAACATGAAATATCTCAATGAGAAAGTGACAGACCAAGAAAACCGGTCTAGAAGAGACAATTTGAGAATCATTGGTCTTCCAGAAAAAGCAGAAATTAATAGAAACTTGGACTCCATACTTAAAGAAATTATTCAGCAAAATTGCCCTGAAGTCCTACAACAAGAGGGCAATATAGACATTGAAAGGATCCATAGATCACCCTCTACACTGGGCCCAGAAAAGTCAACACCCAGGAATATAATAGGCAAATTCAAGAGTTTCCAAGTAAAAGAAAAGATCTTACAAGAAGCCAGAAAGAGACAATTCAAATATCAAAGAGCACCAATAAGGATCACACAGGATCTGGCAGCCTCCATGCTAAAAGACCGCAAGGCTTGGAATACGATATTCAGAAAGGCAAGAGAGCTGGGCCTTAAGCCACGAATCAACTACCCATCAAAACTGACTATATACTTCCAGGGGAAAGTATGGGCATTCAACAAAATTGAAGATTTCCAAGTTTTTGCACAAAAGAGATCAAGACTAAATGGAAAGTTTGATATCCAACCACAAAAATCAAGAGAAACATGAAAAGATAAATAAGAAACAGAGGGAAAAGAAAGAAAACTCATAATTTTTTTTTTAAATTTGACTCTTTAAGGGCTTAAATAAGATCTAATTATCTGTATTACTATGTGGAGAAATGCTATGTATAATTCTTTGTAGTGAACTCTATTCACTATAATAATATTCACTATTATAGCAACCAGAAGAATAATTCATAGGGAGAGGACAGGATACTAAATGGTCTAAGATGACATGGAGGGGTGGGAAAGAGGGGGGGAAATAGTAGGGAACACCAAGAGAAATCTGAGTAAATAAGAAAAGTAGGATATTCTATTACACACAAAGAGGGCATGGGAAGGGGAGGGGATAAATACTATTATAAGAAGGAGAGAAAAAGAGCATTAAGAGGTAATAATCAAACCGTACTCTCAGTGTAATTAACCTGGAGAGGGAAGAGTAGCTTTATTATCCATTGGGATAAAAAACTCTATCTAACCCTACTGAGAAAGTCAGAAGGGATAAACCAAAGGGAGCAGGGGAGTGGGGAGGTCAAAAAAGGGAGGAGAGAAGAAGGGGGAGCGAATTCAATAGGCCTTTAAAAACAAACAGAGGGGAATAACAACGAAGGGGGCAGAAAGGGAAGTCAATCAAGGGAGGGGATAAAGGATACCGGCTCAAAGCAAACCACTAGTTCAAAAGAAAATAGTGTAAGAAGAAGGGGTGGGTCTAGGGGAGGATACAAAAATGTCAATGAATGCACAGCTGATAATTATAACTCTGAATGTGAATGGGATGAACTCGCTCATAAAACGGAAACAAATAGCAGGGTGGATCAGAAACCAAAATCCTACCATATGCTGTCTACAAGAAACACATATGAGGTAGGTAGACATACACAAGTTTAAGGTTAAGGGCTTGAGAAAAATCTTTTGGGCATCAAATGAGAAAAAGAAGGCAGGAATGGCTATTATGATTTCTGACAAAGCCAAAGTAAAAATAGATATAATTAAAAAAGACAGGGAAGGTCATTACATCCTGATTAAAGGCAGTATAAACAATGAGGAAATAACACTGCTCAATATATATGCACCAAGTGGCATAGCATCCAAATTCATAAAGGAGAAACTGGTAGAGCTCAAGAAGGAAATAGATAGTAAAACCATACTAGTGGGAGATCTAAATATTCCTCTTTCAGATCTAGATAAATCAAACC
>NW_025382173.1:0-919 GCF_016433145.1 Gracilinanus agilis | reverse complement strand
ACGAAAATGTCAGCAAATGCACAACTGATGATTATAACTCTGAATGTGAATGGGATGAACTCACTCATAAAACAGAAGCAAATAGCAGAGTGGATTAGAAACCAAAATCCCACCATATGTTGTCTACAAGAAACACATATGAGGTGGGTGGACATACACAAGTTTAAGGTTCAGGGTTTGAGCAAAATCTTTTGGGCGTCAAATGAGAAAAAGAAAGCAGGAGTGGCTATTATGATTTCTGACAAAGCCAAAGTAAAAATAGATATGATTAAAAAAGACAGGGAAGGTCATTACATCCTGATTAAAGGCAGTATAAACAATGAGGAAATAACACTGCTCAATATGTATGCACCAAGTGGCATAGCACTCAAATTCATAAAGGAGAAACTGGCAGAGCTGAAGAAGGAAATAGATAGTAAAACCATACTAGTGGGAGATCTAAATATTCCTCTGTCAGATCTAGATAAATCAAACCAAAAAATAAATAAGAAAGAGGTAAGAGAGGTGAATTAAATCCTAGAAAAATTAGATTTAATTGATATGTGGAGAAAAATAAATAGGGACAAAAAGGAATACACCTTCTTCTCAGCTGCACATGGCACATTCACAAAGATTGTTTACGTTATAGGGCATAGAATCATTGCAAACAAATGCAAAAGAGCAGAAATAATAAATGTAACCTTCTCAGATCATAATGCAATAAAAATAATAATTAGTAAGGGCATCTGGACAGGAAAATCAAAAACTAATTGGAAATTAAATAATATGATTCTTCAAAACCAATTTGTCAAAGAAGGAATCATAGAAACAATCAACAATTTCATTGAAGAGAATGACAATGATGAGACATCCTACCAAACTCTGTGGGATGCGGCCAAGGCAGTACTCAGGGGGAAATTTATATCCTTGAGTGCATATA
>NW_025382172.1:0-4659 GCF_016433145.1 Gracilinanus agilis | reverse complement strand
CTCTCTCTCTCTCTCTCTCTCTCTCTCTCTCTCTCTCTCTCTCTCTCCATTTTAACACATACCTACAGTGGAGACAGCTGAAAAATATGATTTCCCTGTAGGACCTGCCGGGAAGAATTTGCAGGCTACACAATTCTACAGGGAACCACGAAAATATCTATTACAGCCTTCAGCAGGAATGTTGCTCGCTTTTCAGTTCCTCCCTGTTTGTGTTATTTCATTGATGACAGAAAACCTCACAAGTTATTAAAAGCTTAACAGTGTTTCTGTTGGCTCTGTTCAGCAAAGCAAAAACTCAGTGTTTGTTAGGCAGTTTTTAGAGTCAAGACAAAAGGGGCTCCGGACCGTCTCTTCCCTCCCGGCACCTCTCCAGTGTCCTGCATGGCAAAGCCTTGAAATGCCCCCATGGAAGGGTATTCATCGTATCCATTCCGAACGGGGTGGGAAACCAGAGGAAGGCCCGTTTGTCCTTCTTACAAGGAGTTTGGGGTGGGGGGAGCGCAGGGGGTCTTAACTGAGTAGAGCATCTAATCTGGGGTCAGGGGCCCGTGGGCTGGGTTTGTGACCATAAAGCGGGCGCCCATTCCTCTGGAAGAACCATGGGAATGCGATGGAATATTGATGTATGCTGTGTAGTGAAAATGACTGAGCTCAGCCCCTGATTAAAATAAAAGGAAGGGATGAAGCATTGCTAGAGCACCTACTGTGTGCCAGGCACCGTGCTAAGCATGTCCCAAGGGTCTTATTCAGTCCTCACAGCCACCCTAGGAAATCGGTGCTGTTAAGACCCTCATTTTACGTTGAGAAGATGAAGGCAAGCAGAGGCTGGGATGGAATCACACAGATCTGAAGTCCTGAATTCAAACCTTGCTGACTCTAGCCTCAGCATTCAATCCACGGCACATCAGCTGTCTTAGTTTAGTTCTGACTAGTTTATTGACTTGCGAAGTGGGACTTGGGGGTCAAGACGATTGCAAAGTTGAATCTGGCCTCAAACACTTACTGGCTAGGTGACCCTGGACCAGTCACTTTCTCTCTCGGAGACTGTTTTCTTTCTCTTCTCTCTAATGGGGCTGATGAGAACTCACAGGGTGTGTAGAGAGAGAAGTACTTTGGAAGTCTCAGATGGCCCTGGAAGCAGGAGCTGATGGAAGCCCACAAGCAGAATAATGGGGTCCAGCCCTGCGTTCCCCAACAAGTCAGCACTGATTGCCCTTCTGGGCCACAGCTACCAACACTCGGATGCGCACATATCTATCCGTATAGGAGGGAGAAAGAGAAAGGACTTCAGAGGACAGATAGAGAAACTGAGGCCTAAAGAGGCAAATTCTTTTTTTAAGGTCACACAGGTAATAAATATCATATATTTGGGGGTTTTTAAATATATTTATTTCATTAAATATTTCCTAATTACATATAAAAATTTTAATGATTTCATTTTTTAATTTGAGTCCCAAATTCTCTTCCTCCCTCGCCCCTCCTTGAGAAGAGATTGGATGCCTGTTAGGCCTATGAAGTCACGCAAGCCACATTTCCATAACCTCCATATTGCTAAAGAAAACCCAGACAAAAGAGGAAAGAAAAACAAAGGAAGCATCCAGAGCCCATGAGTTCTCTCTCCAGAAGCAGAAAGCATTTTTCATGATGGTCCTTCAGAATTGTCAAAAAAACAAAAAGAGACTTGAACCCAGGACCTCTGCATGGCGCTCCAGAGCTGGCTCGCCTCCACGGCTCAGAGGCCCTTCCTCCCTTTTACTGCTCTCAGTCCGTCGCCTCATTGTGTAAAACAAGAAAGTGCTTTGTGAAGGTCCGGCCAGCGAGGAGTCGCTGCAGCCACGAGGCTCGCTCTTGGCGAACGTGTCCTCCCGTCCTCCAGTTGCTCTGAATCTGCAAATGCTCCCAAATGAGAATGGAAACTCCATTAGCCCGGGGACTGGCCCGGCACTCACTTCATTAACACGCGTTGACAGGAATGGGAGGCCGGGCCGGTCGGGTACCCTCCATCGTGGCTCCACGACAGGAGCTCAATAAATCCTTGTTGGGGGAAGTAGCGGGATACGGTGGGAAGTAGGTGGGGAAAGCGCCACACATACAAGGTGTAAGAAGAGCCAACCCCGAGGCCAATGGGCCGCAAGACTTGGGAAAGTCCCACCATTTTCCATGACCTCAGTAGCTGGTCTTTCTTAGAATCCCACTCTTCCCAGTTCACCTCCTCCAGGAAGCCTCCCAGTTGCTGGAGATACCCACTTCTCCCTCCCCCAATGACCTTCCTTTTATTTTGTTTTTTTTCTGTATTTATTGTGTGTTTGGGTTTCCCCTGATGAGACGTAAATGCATCCTGGAGGGCAGGAAATGTTCCATTTTCATCTTCACTTCCCAGACTCTAGCGCAGTGCTTGTCACTAAGTAGGTGCCTTGGTTGGCTGGTCTGTAAAATAAGGGCGCCGGCCTAAGGGATGATGCCAGCAGGAAAGTACAGCTTCAGGGCTTAGAAGTTTCTGGCGTGGCCCTGAGGATGTCACCGACCCTCTTCTAGCCTTGGGCTCCTTCTCTAGAATGAGGAAACGACCAACATGCTTCACCCTAAAGACACCCAGCACAGCTGCCTCATGGGGACGAGGCAGAGAAAGGGCTCTCCGAGCCTCCAAGTATTCTAGAAAGGCCCCTCCGCCTCTCTACAAGAATGGAGCGAGTGGCCATGTCCAAAACCAAATGGACTGAGGAAGCGCGGACGGATCATCTCAAAGGCACCATCTGGAATCTCCGAGGACACAATTCAGTTCGATATGAATTTATTAGCACCAACTTTTCCCAAACATTCGGGATAATGAGTGGAAACTGTGGCCAAAGACTGAGAAAATGAATGTGACTTACCGGATTTCACAAAAATGGCCAAAGTGGAGTCTCCTAAAATATATCCCTCAGTCAACAAGTGTTCATTAAGTCCTTCTTATGTGCCAAGCACTGGGCTAAGCACCGGTTGTTGTTCAGTTGGGTTTCGGTTGTGCCCCCTCTTTGTGAGCCTGTTTGGGGTTTTTTTGGCAGAGATACTGCAGTGATTTGCCATTTCCTTCTCCAGCTCATTTGACAGATGTGGAAACTGAGGCAAACAAGGTGAAATGACTCGCCCAGGGTCACACAGCTAGTTTGCCATTTCCTTCTCCAGCTCATTTGACAGATGAGGAAATTGAGGCAAACTGGGTTAAGTGACCAGTAAAAGACTGATGTGGCATACCAAGAAAAGTGTCAGAAACCTTTTTTTTAAGCATTTAGAAATGAGTGTAGCAATCACTATGATTTAAATTGGAGTCACTCAGAGGAGTCCAGCAAAAGTTCTGATTGCACACAACCAGCTGGTGGAGCTCGGACTTCCCAAACGGTAACTACTGTTATGATGATAATAACAGATAATTTGGAGAAGCAGATATTATGTCAGGGCCAATATTAGAGCTTCAAGTCAAAGGCCAGAGATTGGCAGGCTTCAGTGAGGAAAGGAGGGGGCTAAATGCTCCTGGCTCTCAACCCCTCCCCCTCTAACTGCTGCTGCTTCAGTTGGTAATGAAGACAGGAATAAGATTCTTCTGGTGAGTTTCTGTTATGGCTGAAACCCCAATGATGTTCCTTTTCTTTAATTTATATTCCTCTCAGGTCAGTTAGAGGAGATATAGAGGCTAGCTATCTAACTGTTGAAGGTCAGAGAAGATCTTCTTAAACTGGCAGCAGACAGGATTCAAACTAGATGTTCAGACTGAGTTGTGAGTATTTCCCCCAAATAAATGATCAGGCCCAGATTTGAAGATAAAGGTTATATTAAGTAATAACAAGGAAATTATAGAGAAGGTTAATGAAGGTTTTAAGATAATGAGAGGAAACCCTGATGCTGCCCTTCCCCCTCCCCACAGGAGGGGATGAAGCACTTAACTGAAACTGGCTCTCTTGCTATTAATGAATATCTTTACTCTCTAATCACTAAGTAATTATATATTAATATTAATGAAGAATAGTAATAACAAACAGGCTAACCCTATTAGTAGAAACCCCTGGCTTATGCTACAATGGCCTCTCAAGTGAACCCCCAAGTCTGGAGAAGTAAACAAGGTGTCTGCTCACTTCAACCTCCACCAAATAACTGACTCAAACCCTTCTCAACTGCCCCTCACCCAAAGTTCTCCAGGGGGGTCCCCTGGAATTCTGGGTGAGGCTGTCCCTGTATCTTTGCAGGGATTCCATGCTTTGCATCTCCACACAACACTACTCACTGCCCTCCACTTCCTGGACAGTCCGTTTCCCCGTGTGGGACGCTATTCCGAGCTCATCCTACCACTGACTCCCATCTCCAAAAGAAGGAATTCGTGGGATTGGAAGACATGAAGAAGGTACTGCTAAAAGGAAATGGGGCTCCCTGGTCCTCCTTGAGAAGGCAAACCAAGAAAATGGCAGAGCTGGTTCTCTCACGCATCCAGGGGTGAAAAGAAGCCCCGTTTCATGGGATGCCCAGTGCAGTGCTCACGAGGAGGTGAGTGGAGTTTATGCAGCAATGTCTGAAAACTGTGGCTGAGAATCAAGAACTGGACTGGCATCCAGAAATGGAATCTCTGCCACAAAGACCAGGAGGAATGGACTGGCCTCCTGTGACACTTCTAAGTCAACCAAAGGAGAG
>NW_025382171.1:867-7812 GCF_016433145.1 Gracilinanus agilis | reverse complement strand
TTTTTTTACTTACTTTACTTGAACAACCTATGATATTATGTCATTAAGCAAAACAATTTCCGTTTCCTTAAAAGTCACTTAGAGATCATTTTACATGAGAGTATTTACTGGCCTACATGAAGAAATTAGTTGAAATTGCTTTGAAAGTGAAGACAAAATAATCTAGATTCATAAGAGTAAATGGAAGCAAATTTTCAAATGCAAGTAAAAAGGGGGCAAAAAATATCTCTAAAGCCATCACCCAGATTGCTGAACATGGAGAAGGCAGGAACTTCTGTTTTAAACTTTTAGAAAATTTTTTTCTTTTTTTTAGTTTAAGTAAACCATGTTAATATCTTCAAGATATAAGAAATCTTAACTTTAAATTTTTCCCTAAAGGGTTCTTCTCTATTTCCTTACAGGTAGGTGGGAAATAAAATACACTCTCAAAATCTCTACAAAATTAAGTTAACAAGGTCTTGTAGTAGAAAGAGCACTAGCTCAAGAATTCAAATGGCTACGGTCCAATGGTGGCTTTACTGCTTACTACCTTTGTAACCATAAACAGTACCTCAGTTTCCTCTTCTGGAAAATGAAGACATTGGATCTGATGATGCCTAAAATCATTAACAACTCTAAATCTATGATCCAGGGACTTAGAAGGGACCTTGTACCATAACTAGGGAACTCAGTGGATACAGAAGTAGGCTTGGAATGAAGAAGAACCCCTCTACATGAGTTCAAATTCAGCCTCAGGCACTTACTAGCTCTATGACCCTGGGCAAGTCATTTACTTCTGTTGGCCTTGGCTCCTTGTCTGCAAAATGAGATAGAGAAGGAAATGCCAAACCATTCCAATATCTATGCCAAGAAAACCCCAAATGAGATCACAGAGAGTCAGAAACAGCTGAGTGGACTGAAGAACATATGAGAGGCAGTATGCTGGGGACAAAAAGACAAAGATGAAATAGTTCAATTCTTTTAGAATGCATATTGTTGAATAATAGGCATTGCATCTGTGATTTTAATTGGTTGAGGAAAACAGCTGAATGAGGAAACTCCCTGTATCAATGCAAGTAGCATATTCTTTGAAACTTAAAATCCTCAAGAGTTTTCCAAAGCATTCAGAGTTTAAGTGACTTGCCAAGGGTCATTTATTATGGAGTCTGTCCCTTACTATCTGAATAACTTTCAATATGTTAACTTCACTAAGCCTCAGTTTCTTCTTCTAGAAAATGATCATCTTAAACTAATTGAACCCTTGGAAGAATTTTCTGAGATTTGATTTGAATTCTGGTCCCCTTGGTTGTTAGGTGATTTTTTCTATTCATTGGAGCTCAATGGCTCACTGAATTATAGCTGAAATAAACAGAGATGTCTGTTTAGATAGATAAATAGACAAGAAGAGAGATAGTAGATAGATAGATAGATAGATAGATAGATAGATAGATAGATAGATAGATAGATAGCAGATTGATAGTAGATAGGTAGAAAGATAGATGGATATAGAAGGATAGGTAGATAGACAGACTGACTGACAAAAAGAAAGATATAGATATAGATATAGATAGATAGATAAATGGTTTGAAGGATAGAGATAGATAGATAGATAGATAGATAGATAGATAGATAGATAGATAGATAGATAGATAGATGGATACATAGATGGATAGACAGATAGATAGATAGATGGATAGATAGACAGACAGACAGATAGATAGATAGATAGATAGATAGATAGATAGATAGATAGATAGATAGATAGCCAATTAGCCAGATAGCCAGATAGCCAGATAGTTAGATTTGAATGGAAAAATGGGGAAAGAGAGGCAGAGAAGAGAGAGAGAAGGGTTTACAAAGTACTTTCCTCCATTCTGGATTTTGATCTTCACAACAAGTATGTAAGGCGATAGATAGATAGATAGATAGATAGATAGATAGATAGATAGATTTGAATGTAAGAAATGGGGGGAAAGAGATAGAGAGAAACAAAGGCAGAGGCAGAAAGACAGAGAGAGAGAAGAGTTTTCAAAGTATTTTCCTCTTTTCTAGATTTTGATCTTCACAATAAGTATGTATGGTGTCAGGTAGAGATTTATAGATATTATTATCTCTACTTTACAGATGAAGAAACTGAGGTTCAGAGTGACTATGTGACCTAGTAACAGTCAGACATCTAATAATCATCCTAAGTGGGGTTGCATTTCATGTCTCTCCCAACTCCAAGACCAAAAACAAAAAATGTCCTTTCCACTATATTCCATTGTCCCTAAGATAATGTTGGGAGAGAGCAAGTTCTGGCAAATTCTACCAAGCTATGAAGCCTTGAGAATGAGCCAGTTTTTGACTGTCTCTCTCTTTTAAATATTGGTCTAATTATGTTTGAAGAGACTCTTCACCAGGCTGTTAATGAGTTTATTGCCCATTTCAAATATTGTCATGAACAACTTGGAATCAACTGGGGTGGGGAAAGTACCCCTGCTATTAAAATCACATATCCTGGGATTCTCGATGTAGTTAGAAAAGCATGCCAATTTAACTTTTCCAAACTTTCCTTGCAATATTTTTCTCCTAACAAATGAAACGGTCTGTTCTCACACCAAGTATACTGACAAATTCTATTTTCTACATGGGAACATTCCCAAGGCCATTTGCCTGAACTGTCTTTGCTCGATATTTTATAACATTTTTAAAATTAGCTCTTCATCAGATTATTTAATGAGGGGAGATTTACAAGGCACAGCACCACATTTGCTCAACGTACAATTGGGTTACACAGTCCATAGACCACAAATTGCCTTCATGCTGAAAGAAGAACATTTACTATAAGAGTAATGTAGGTGAAGTTCTCTCCTATAGATTACCACATGGGGCTTGTTCAGGCAAAGATTAATAGCATCCGGCCAACACAGGCGGAATGTTAGGAAACATTTCAAAATGGTGAGATCTATCAGCATATGGACTAATCTCTCAAGGGAACTAATGGGAGTCTAATCACTTGAGTCATTTTAAACTGGTCCAGACAAAGTCATTCGGGAGAAAACCACTGTACACTGGCAGGGTGATGGACTAGGTGACCTAAGAAGGCTCTTCCATCTCTAAGTTTTATGACACAATGAAACAAGGTCATATATTAAAAATGAGTACATCTACTAATGTAATTCATTCTCTCCTCCAAAAAGGGCCACATTTTCAAATTTTGAAAATTTATACTTAATCATAGGAAAAGTATGAGTCATCTGAAATATTTCCTTAAAAATCAGCCCCATCTTCTGACTCAGGGATCCTACTGCTTGGTATACGGCTCAAGGAGGTCAAAGATAGAAAGAAAGATGTCATATGCGTGAAAATATTTATAGCAGTGCTTCTTATAGTAAGAAAGGTGTCCATCATTTGGGAAAAATGGCTAAAACAAATTATAAAATAATAATTTTTATATCACTGTGGCATAAGAAACAATGAATATAAAGGATTCAGAGAAGCATGGACAGGCTAATATGAACTGAAAGTAAGCAGAAGGAGAAGCATATAAAAGAAGAATGAAAATGAGTAGCAAACACAAACAAAAATAAATATAACAGACCTGCATCTGAGTGATGGTATATGATAACTGAGCATGGCCTTGGAAAAGAGATGGAGGTAAAAAAATCCTGGCTTCCTCTTTTGCAGAGTTAGGGAATGAGGGGTGGAGGAAATTATGGTAAAAAGCAATGCAGATACTGTCAGACTAAGTTAGACTCAAGTAGAGTTCAGTTTTGTAGAACTGATTTTTTCCCTCTTTTATTCTTTATTACAGGGGATGACTGTGAGTGGGGCAGATCTGGAAATGAAACTGATGTCAAAACAAAAATATTAATTCATTTTTAGGGCTCCATTTTCCCCCACAGTAGTTTCCATCATACAAGGTTGTCTTTCAGAAAACAAATGTTTCTATTTTGATATCTTGCATTTGGTCCCATAATATGTTTTGTAAGGAATTGTATGTTCTTAATAGACTATGAGTTACAGAGTATTTATTGTTAAAGTTGTTGTCACTTAATTTTTTTTTCTTTTCTTATTAAAAAAAGTTCCATTAGTTATCTGAGGGTGAATGTATGGGTCATAGAGTAACAGTGGCATAAAAAATGTTTGTTTCTACCCCTTGTCAGCCTTAATATCATGTACTGATTGGTCTGACAAATATAGCTTTAGAATGTGTAGAGAAAATTCAAGGAGTTATTTAATATATGAAATGAAGGGGGCCACTGGCATCTCCACCAACACTACAAATTCATTCCACTAATATTCCCAAACTGGGGTAGCCAAAGAATTGATTTATGGGTTCTTCTATCGATCAATCAACAGAGATTAATTAAGCCTATACCATATAATAGGTCCTCTCCTAGGTGATAGAGACACAAAGACAAAAAGGAAGCAATTGCTTCACTCAAAGAGTTTACATTATGTTGGGGGCAGAGAGATTGACATACCCATTTAAAAGCCATTTACTAATTATTATTTAATAAAAATACCTATCATTTATATAATACTTTAAGTTTTGCATAGTATTTTGTGCTCATTATCTCAATGAATCTTCCTATGAAACAATCCTATGAGGTAATTCTAATTATCATCACTACTTTATAAAAGAAGAAATGCAGTTTTAGAGAATTTAAATGACTTGCCCAGGGTCACACAATGACTGTGACAGGATTTGAGCTTGGATCTATGTACCAAAAAAAGGGCTTTTGTCCACTGTGATATCTAGCTGTCTCATACCCCAGCCATCCTCCTACCTTATGAAGTTGACTCTGCCCTGGGACAGTGATGGTGAAACTTTTTGAGACCATGTGATGTGCCCCACCCCATCCCAGAGACCATGTGATGTGTCTCACTCCACCTTAGAGACCATGTGATGTGCCCCACTCCACCCCAGAGACCATGTGATGTGCCCCACCCTATCCCAGAGACCATGTGATGTGTCCCACTCCACCCCAGAGACCATGTGATGTGTCCCACTCCACCCCAGAGACCATGTGATGTGCCCCACCCCAGAGACCACATGATGTGCCATGCCTTTCCCCAGGCTGCATGCAGTACATGCCCCACCCCCCCACCTTAACCCACACAGGGGAGGAAGAGTTCCCATTGAGCCTTGGGCAGTGGGTGGGTGATGTGAAAAAAATATCATCAGGCATGGTGGAGAGGGAGAAGGGACCAGCTCTGCCCGAGTCCCTCTACCTTCCTAGTAATGAACTCTGGCAGGAGACAACAGTGCATGTGAGCACAGAGAGGGCTCTGTGTGCCTTCTTTGGCACTCATGCCAAAGGTTCACCATCACTGCCCTAGAACATGGGACTCTAATAGGTGAACCTTTTTGTCTTATCGTACTTTGAATCCAGGCTACCAACTACTTCCCCTATAACTTCGAACCATATTGCTTGTAATGTCTCATTCTTCAGCCTCCTCATCCCCTTCATACCAAAACCTTGTACTGCCCCTGGTAACCTGAGCTCTTTTAAATGAGTTTTTCCCTTATTTTTCCCCAGAACTCAGGTCACCACCCTAATCCTGACCAGACTGGACATGTTTACCCCATTTCCCACTTTCCGACTCTATGCATTAGTTTCCATTAGATTGTAAGTTCTTAAAGGGCAGGAATTGCCTTAATTACTTTATTTGTATCTCTTTACTTTAGCACAATAACTGGAATGAACTAAGTGCTTCAAAATACAAATTAGATGCATTTGGGAATGGGGGAAAGGGGAGGTGTTGCTAGAGGTTGCACTTCTACTTCATTTCTGACACTGAGAATACTTCGCTTCTTTTTCTCTGTGAACCTTTCCTGATCCCCTCCTCTGTTAAGTGCTCCTCCCAAATTTACTCTTTAATTATTTTTCTCCACATTTATTTATATAAATGTTGTCTTCTCTGATAAGTTCCTTTAGGGCAACCTTGTTTCATTTTGAAGTTTGTAGCCCCAACATCTTGCATAATGTCTAACATAGAAGAAGAGTTTAATAAATGATTCTTTATTTATTGATTGATGAAATCAAGAAAGGTTTCATGTAAGAGATTATTGCTTCTTGAAGGAAACTACCTATCTAAGCATTGGAAGCGAGAAGATAATACATTCCTAGCATGAAAGACCATTTTTATTGAAAGGCATGGAAGCAGGAGATAACATATATATGAGGAACTACAAGGATAATTTTGCTACAGATGATTTGTATCTGTAGAGATACAACTGTACAGATACCACAAAATCAACTAATGTGTAATAAAGCTGGAAAAGGAAGTGAGGTCCAGGCTGGCATAATCTATGAGTGTCAAATGGAAGGGTTTCTTTATGATTCTTTATTTAGTGCTGAGTGGCACATTTTAGTAATGGCATTAATAATTGAAGTGGGTCCAGAGAAGGATGGTAGTGAAGATAATAAAAGAAATGAAGATCCTGACCAACAAATATAGGTCAGAGAAAGTGAGAAAAACAAGAAAAGGAAAAGGTAGGAGGAGAGGAGAGAAGAGGATAAGAAAGGAGAGGAGAGGAATGGTGGTATGATATGTATCTTCAAATATTTATAGGGTTTTGTGGAAGAAAGATTAGACATGTTTCATTTAGATCTAGAAGGCAGAACTGAAATAATGAGTGGAAGTATATATATATATATGAAAAAGGGAAATTTAGACTAGATGTGAAATACTAATACTGAGAGATGTCCAAATGTCAAATTAACTCTCAAAAGAGACAGTATCCTCCCTCTCTTCATTTGTCTTTATGCAGCTGGATAGCCACTTGCTGGGTATTTTGGGTATGCATTAGACCAGAAGGTCACTGGGGTCTCTTCTAACTCTAAAGTAGTCTTCTGAGCCAAGTTAAGTCTCAAGTCCTTGTCCAAAATCTCCTTAGGAAAGTTGAGAGAGAGAGAGAGAGAGAGAGAGAGAGAGAGAGAGAGAGAGAGAGAGAGAGAGAGAGAGAGAGAGAGA
>NW_025382171.1:0-845 GCF_016433145.1 Gracilinanus agilis | reverse complement strand
AGAGAGAGAGAGAGAGAGAGAGAGAGAGAGAGAGAGAGAGAGAGAGAGAGAGAGAGAGAGAGAGAGAGAAATTGGATAATTAAATAACTATATGGATGAATGAATGAATGCAATTAGATAATTAAATGAATAACTAGCTTAGTGTTAGGATGATTAATATAGAACCCAAGATGTTAGTTTGACCAAATAGGCTTGTGTCTGTGTGTCTGTGTGTCTGTGTGTCTGTGTGTGTGCGCAGCCTATATGGCAGGCTCTCTTCACCCTTACTGAGAGGAAATGTTGAGGGTATCTCTGTGAAGGGATGTAGCTGACACAGATGGGCAGGTGCCAGAAGACAAACAAGGGTTCTCTTTAAGAGCTTAGAATTGATGATCTCCAGGACTCAACTTAAATGCCGGGACCACAAGAAACCCTCTTTGTCCCCAGGCCTGCCAGAATAAGGCTGAATGACCATTGGTCTTGGGTTTTACATCACCAAAGCCTGATAGACCACCTTTCCCAATTCCCTCTTCTTCCCTCTGCTTCGCATATTCCCAAGAACATGCTGATCTGACTGCTAATTATACAAGTTGATTTATAGTAATTATGAATCAGGATGGGTCTAGAAATGAGGGAAGAGGTAGCCCTATCCTATCAGATGTACAAGGTCCTTCTTCAGTGATCAAGTCAGAGGCTTGACCAGGAATTCTCCTTCCCTCCCCTAATCTGAAACTAAGATTAGCTAACAGGTTACCTAAAATAATAAGGGTCTTTATTGAAAAGCAAGGACAGACAGAGAGTCTTTGTGGTTGACTCAGTGACCAGTGACCAGCCAGGTCCACAGATCCCTTTGGCTACTGGCAAAT
>NW_025382170.1:9952-10875 GCF_016433145.1 Gracilinanus agilis | reverse complement strand
GTCATCAAAACAATATGGTACTGGCTAAGAGACAGAGAGGAGGATCAGTGGAATAGATTTGGGGTAAGTGACATCAGCAAGACAGTGTATGATAAACCCAAAGAGCCCAACTTTGGGGACATGAATCCACTATTTGACAAAAACTGCTGGGAAATTTGGAAAACAATATGGGAGAGATTAGGTCTAGATCAATATCTCACACCCTACACCAAGATAAATTCAGAATGGGTGAACGACTTGAATATAAAGAGGGAAACTATAAACATGTTAAGTGAACACAGAATAGTATACTTGTCAGATCTCTGGGAAAGGAAAGACTTTAAAACCAAGCAAGAGTCAGAGAAAATTACAAAATGTAAATTAAATGGTTTTGATTATATTAAACTAAAAAGTTTCTGTACAAACAAAAACAATGTAGTCAAAATCAGAAGGGAAACAACAAATTGGGAAAAAATCTTTATAACGAAAAACTCTGAGAGGGGTCTAATCACTCAAATATACAAGGAGTTAAAGCAATTGTATAAAACACCAAGCCATTCCCCAATTGATAAATGGGCAAGAGACATGAATAGGCAATTTTCAGGTAAAGAAATCAAAAGTATCAATAAGCACATGAGAAAGTGTTCCAAATCTCTAATAATTAGAGAAATGCAAATCAAAACAACTCTGAGGTATCACCTCACACCTAGCAGATTGGCTAAAATGAAAGAAGGGGAGAGTAATGAATGTTGGAGGGGATGTGGCAAAATTGGGACATTAATGCATTGCTGGTGGAGCTGTGAACTGATCCAGCCATTCTGGCTGGCAATTTGGAATCATGCTCAAAGGGCTACAAAAGAATGCCTGCCCTTTGACCCAGCCATACCATTGCTGGGTTTGTACCCCAAACAGATCATAGATAAACAGACTTGTACGAAAATATT
>NW_025382170.1:0-9866 GCF_016433145.1 Gracilinanus agilis | reverse complement strand
TGTGGTATATGCGGGTGATGGAATACTATTGTGCTCAAAGGAATAATAAAATGGAGGAGTTCCAGGCGAACTGGAGAGACCTCCGGGATCTGATGCAGAGCGAAAGGAGCAGAGCCAGAAGAACATTGTACACAGAGACTGATATACTGTGGTAAAATCGAATGTAATGGACCTCTGTACCAGCAGCAATGCAATGACCCAGGACAATTCTGAGGGATTTATGGTAAAGACGCTGCCCACATTCAGAGGAAGGACTGCAGGAGAGGAAACATATAAGAAAAACAACTGCTGGAACGCATGGGTCGGGGTGGACATGATTGAGGATGTGGACTCGAAACTACCACACCAATGCAACTACCAACAATTTGGAAATTGGTCTTGATCAAGGACACATGACAAAACTAGTGGAAATGCGCAACGGCCATGGGTAGGGGGGATGTGGGGGGGGGGGGGTTGAAGGGGAAAGGAGGAGCATGAATCATGTAACCATGTTAAAAATGAATATTAATAAATGTTAAAAAAAATAAAAAAAATAAAAAAAAATAAAAAAAATATTTTGATCACTTTATTTCATTATAAAGTTTCCTTTGTAATCCTATGTACTTTATTTTGTGCATTTAAAAATATTGTTCTGAGAGGGGGTCCATAAATTTAACCATTTAAATTACCAGATTACCAGAGATTTCCATGATATACTCAAAAAAGTAAAATACCTCTGGGCCTAGTGTATAACATAAATTGTCAATTTTCAAATCAATTGTCCTTATTTTAGTCAGGGATTCTGTTCTCTTATTCTAGTCACTCAATAAGAATAGTTTGCAGTCAATATTCCCTTTTGCCAGCAATACCCTTTAATCCAGAGAAGTACAGTGACAAGGTATATTTGTAAAAATTATTTTATGAAGCAAGTAGTTGCCATGGTAGCTAGAATACTACCCCTTAAGAGACAGAAAGGCCTGTGTTCATATCCTTCTTCAGAAACTCCCTTAGTCTATATTTCTCCCACTGGAATATATGCATTATAATAGAATGTACCTCACAGGTTTGCTCTGAGCCTCAAATGAAACAATATATGTAAATTTTTAAATGTAATGTACATGTTAGCTGTGATTTTTTTTTAGTACTCTGCTCTAGTTTCTGGAGAGTTTCTGCAAAAAATCCTTTGCAATCTTAGATGTGATCTGTTAATCAGACTTTTTTTAGTAATTATTATTACTCTCCCCAGGATATGTGGGGGTATATTTCTTGCATTATTAGGGTCTCCTTTAATGTGCTCTTCATTAAAGTAGAATAAAGGAATACAAATAAAAATAGAAGCAAAGAGAGACCTCCCTAGTTAGTAGTGGAATCATTTAATGATAAATGTTTAGATGATAAATGACCAAAGTTAATAAATCAACCCTCAAATTTTACAGCAATCACTGGCTACTCTAAATTCCAGGCTGACTTCAAGTCTCTGCTCAGGGACCACTCACTAGAGGCAGAGCCACATTGTTCTCCAACTACTCTATTATGAACAGATAGCTTACATTATGAACAGATAGCTTACCCTGATGATGCTTATTTTTTTATTCTGGTTTTTCTTAGCTGTAGCTCAGTGAATCACCCAAGTTACCCACCGGGGCCCTTTGTTATCAACTGGTCTCTCCCTATTAGGAATAATATTATTAATTAATAAGTTTTGATAAATTGAGTGGAAGTCAGCTTTCCATTCTTCCATTCAACTTATAAAAACTTATTACTTAATTAATATTCCTAATATCCCAGAACTTTTCTCTTACCCTGAGAGATATAGCGAAGTACAGAGAAAGCAGGTTACCAGCCTATCCAGCCCTTTTGCAGGAGCCCTTTTTTCCTCTTTTTTTTTTAGGGGGGGTGGAGGAAGTCCATGAACTTTAAAAAAATAATTTGATAACTGCATTTCAATATATTTGGTTTCCTTTATAATCCTGAGTATCTTATTTTATTTTATACATCTGCAAACTTTATTCTACTGTGTTATTTAAAATTACTGGGATTCCATTAGAGGTATTAAGCCTCAAGATATGTAGTATTTGACAAACTTCCTGTGGACATGTGGGGGACTTTGAAACTGCATTTTCCATGATCCAATGAGTTTCCGATTTTGGACGTGGTGACATCTCCAATGTATAGCACAGCTTAAATTCAGAGGTCGGCGTTGAGACAATCTCTTTGCTACCTGAGTGGGCTCTTTGATAGGAAGCAGCCAAAGGGAATAGGAGGTATGGACTGGCGAGCATTTTGAATAGATCTTAGCCAGGCGTGTGGTCTTATATATATATTTATCAACATGGCCATGGTAATTAAAATATTACTTTTCCTCATAATATCAGCATTCATCATTTTTAAAAATAACACTACAAAGGATATTGGCTTCACCAGTGTAACATAGAAAATGGCAGGGTGGAATTCCTGTAAGATACAGAGTCAAGCCTCACCCAGAATTCCAGGGGACCCCCTCCTAGAGAACTCTGGGTGAGGGGCAGTTTAGGACAGTTAGAGACAGTTGATTCCTGGGGGTGGAGGTGAGCAGATCTCTCTGCTCACTGATCCCAGTTATTGAGCCATTTTGGTTCTTCTCTGCAGTTTGCCTGTTTAGCTGAATTAGACCTTTCCTGCAATAGCATTATGGTTATCATTTAGTTATTTTAGAAATTAGAAGTGATAATTATAGGCTTTGAGGGCAAGCTAGATATAAAGTCTGCCACTCCCTCCTGGGGGGAGAGGGGCTGTTGTTACCTAACAGTTCAGGGCTTCCCAGATCTTATCCAAATCCTTAAAAAAAAAAACCTTCCTTTCCTTTCCCTTCCTCTTTTATCAGTAAAACTTCATCTTTGAGGAAGCTGTGCCTGGCTATTATTTTGGGAATACTCACATCCTCCATAAAGCTTGGTTCCTTTCAGTTGCCAGCCCAACAAGTCAGATCCTTGTTCTGTCCCTGATAGCTACTAGACATCAAGCTTCTCCTATCTTCCCTAGTCAAACCTATAGGGAAATAAGTTAAGAAAGTGAACATCTTGAGGGGATTAGCCTTACTCACCCTAACCAGTGTATCTGATCATCCTCCATTTTCAACTGATTCTAACTACTTGGTGGGAGGGGTGAGAGTAAAGGAGTACTTAACCCTCCCTACTCACTCAAGCCCATGTGTGGGAGAGGAGTGAGTCCTGCAGGTTTCTGGTTTCTGGCCAACACTTCAGCTTCCCAAATATCTCTGTTAAGATCAACATCACACCAAATACCCAAAGGGGTCCATGACACAAAAATGGAAGAAATGCAGTTCAGACATGGGGTGCTGAAGAAGTATGTGGCTAGGGCTGGGGTCATCAAAGCAGCTGTCATTCCAAGGGAGCAAATCTAAAGATGCAGGTTGGAAGACAGCCCCCTGCCTTCTCACCCCCACTTCCTCCTTTTTCCTGCTTTGACATGGTAGGCCATCTGGCTAAAAACTTCAGGATGCCACTGGCAGAATTCTGAGCATTCACAACATCCAGGAAAAAGGTCAGTTGATTTCAGTTGGGCAGCTGGGATCCCAAAATCCCTCAGCTCGGTACCCTGTGCCCCACTCCTAGCCTGATCTGCTTCCCTTGGCATTCATCATTAGACTGCTCAGGCAGCATGATTGAAGGGGATTAGGCCTAGAATTGGGGTCCAGAAATCCTGAATTCAAATCTTTGCTCCAGTGTTTATTCTGCACAACCACAAACATGTCACTCTTTGAACCTATTTTTCTCCTTTATAAAATGCCTATCTCCCAGGGTTGTAGCAGAGCTCAAAGATTATTTTACATAAAGGACTTTCCCTTATCTCCCCTGTTGGGATGCTCTCTCCTCCCTCACTTATCATGTATTTTCTTATCAATCAAGAAATATCCAGAAGCTTCTCTCATGTGCCAGGTGCTGTGCCCAGCCATAAGGCTTCAGAGACTAAAGAATGAAAAGTAATTGATAATAAAGCTGGAAAGATTAGTTACAGCCAGGATGTTCAAGGCTCTAAATGCCCACAAATAAGAATTTGTATTTGATCCTACAGGCAACCCATATAATAAGTCCTGTCTCTCTCCAATTTCCAAAACCCCACCCCCACCACTGACTTAGAGCTAGAAGGGATCTTTTATATTATCAAGTCTGAATTTATAGAGAAGGAAGCTAAAGCCAAGAGATATTAAGAGACTTACCTAGGATCCCACGGCTAGTAAGTACCTGGGGTCCAATTTGAACCCAGATCTTCCTGACTCCAAATATAGCGCTCTCTCCACTGTATTCCTTGAGCCAGAGAAGGAAATGGCAAAATTTGCCAAGAAAACCCCAGATGAGGTAGGAAAGACTTTGTCTGAGGAGGGATTTGCTCTCCCAAATGCAGAGAAGAGAGGAGAGGAGGCTCAGACTTCTTCAGGAGGGCCAAGCTCCTGGCAGGATGGAAGTTCTTTTTGGCCTTTCTAGGATCTTGATGATATTCCCCTGAGAGGTGGGTTGCTCTCTGCTGTGCCCTGAGAGTTGAGATGTTTCTAGTATCCTGAATCAGCACTTCCCTGACCCAAAAAGGTCACAAGAGAACACAAGAAAAAAGTATGTTTAATTTGTCTTCTCTCAGACCCCTTTCTAGATATATTATCTGTCCTATCTCTTCAAAGAGATACTCAGAGGGGATTTAAAATTCCTTCCCTCACCCCTCACCATCACCCTTAGTTACAAATACATGACTCTGGCTCTGCAAAATACTCCCACAGCTGAACTCTGGAAATAGTTGCTGGAATGTTCCTGCTGAAAGCTCCTTCTCTGGTAGGCATAGGCCCAGAGGTATGTTAAATTCTTTCAATCAATCTTTTTTAAAAAAATCAACTTGGGGGCAACTAGATGGCTCAATAGATAGAGAGCCAGGCCTAGAAATGAGAAATCCTGGGTTCAAATCTAGCCTCAGATACTTCCTAGCTGCGTGACCCTGGGCAAGTCACTTAACCCCCATTGCCTAACCCTTACCCCTCTTCTGCCTTGGAACTCATGTACAGTATTAATTCTAAGGTGGAAGGTAAGGGTTAAAAAATATCAATGTAGCTAGAGAAGAAAAGTAATTAACTCAAAGAAAAAGTCTTGCAACAAATATCTCTAATAAAGATGTTATATCCAAATATATTGAAGTAGACTGAATAAATGAAATAGGTTAGAGAATAAAGTAGAATTGAAGTAGATTAATCCATTCCTGCATTATTTAGGAAACTGACCTAATCCCTCTAGGAGGCCAAGCAATCTAGGCAAATGAAGGGTCAGAGTCATAAATTTCCCCTGCAGATATCAAAAGGACACCAGTACGAATAAATAGGTCAGGATAGAATGTAGGGCAAACATATAGCTAACTAAGGTTGAGTGTTTAGGTATATGTGAAGAGTAAACATCTTAAATGTCACCCACTTATTACTACCAATGTTTTGTGGTGAGTTTTGTCTAGACCAGTGATTCCCAAAGTGGGTGCTACTGCCCCCTGGTGGGTGCTGCAGCGATCCAGGGAGGCAGTGATGGCCACAGGCACATTTATCTTTCCTACTAATTGCCATTAAAATTTTTTTAAATTAATTTCCAGGGGGCAACTGGGTAGCTCAGTGGATTGAAAGCCAGGCCTAGAGACAGGAGGTCCTAGGTTCAAATCTGGCCTCAGACACTTCCCAGCTGTGTGACCCTGGGCAAGTCACTTGATCCCCATTGCCCACCCTTACCACTCTTCTGCCTATGAGACAATACATAGTATTGGCTCCAAGACAGAAGGTACAGGTTTAAAAAATAATAATAAAAAATAAAAATAAAATATTAATTTCCAGGGGGCTAAGTAATATTTTTTTTCTGGAAAAGGGACGGTAGGCCAAAAAAGTTTGGGAACCACTGATCTAGACAAATAAGAACCTGGATGTGAAAGGGGATAACCTTGTATCTTGTAAACCTATATAAACTGTATTGTAATGTTAGCCTGTACAGATTCCACTAGGGAAGGCTGTCCCAGCTGATAATAATACTAATTTTTCTCTTTTCTCTTTCTTTAACCAATAAATAATGGTTCCAATAATTGAATTTCTGGGTGTCTGGACTCGTGTTATGAAGCACCCCACTTCAATATAGAGAATTAATATACATAGGACCAATAGTTAAATGGTAAAAGGTTAAGAAAAGGCAGATGGGGGCAGCTGTGTAGCTCAGTGTATTGAGAGTCAGGCCTAGAGACAGGAGGTCCTAGGTTCAAACCCGGCCTCAGACACTTCCCAGCTGTGTGACCCTGGGCAAGTCACTTGACCCCCATTGCCCACCCTTACCAATCTTCCACCTATAAGTCAATACACAGAAGTTAAGAGTTTAAAATTTAAAAAAAGAAAAAGAAAAAAAAAGAAAAGGCAGAAATGAAGTAGAAGTTTAAATTATTAAAAGCCATATGAAATATTCCAAATCATTAATAATGACAGCAATACAAATTAGTTCAGTGCTTTGATTTCATCTCATACCCATCAAATTGGCAAAGACAACAAAAGTTGAAAATGCTGAATGCTGGGGAATGCAGGTACATATACATTGCTGGTTGAACTATTAACTGGCCCAACCATTCTGGAAAACAAAAAGAGTCTCTAAACTCTACCAGGCCTTGAGCCAGTGATACCACTCCTAAGCATGTGCTCCGAGGAACTCCAAAATAGAAAACAGTCTCATAAATGCAACAATACTTAAATCAGCACTTTTTGTAGAAGTGAAGAACTATAGAGTGAGTGACCATTAGAGGAATGACTGAACAAACTTTGGCATTTAAATACAATAGAATAGAGTTGCCCCCAAAGAGAAATGTACAAATTTGAGGAATTCAGAAAAACTTGAGAAGATTTGTATGAAGTAAAATGATCAGAAGCAGGAAAACCCTTTGCTACCAATAATGTAAAGGAAAACTCAACTAAGCTAAAAACCTGAGATTTCATCCAGTGGCTTGAAACACTCCACTCCTTCCCAACTTGATTAATTAAATTATTCCCATCTAGTTTATGCCTTTGATGGATCAGTTGATTCCACAGAGGTGTCTAGGGATTGTTCACACCTCATTGTTTCTATAATTCAGTTAAATTGGCATTCTCACTTGATAAAGCATCTTCTCAGTTAAATTAATTGGGATTGGGAAAACACGAAGAAACCCTCTGACCCAAACAGTAAAGAATTTTATGGAAACAACTTTTGTTCCTACAAATCTGTGGGCTCCAGCAGAGTTAATAGTTTGCTAGGAACAGATCCCTTTCCATCTTTGTTTGCAAAGTCCTCACACCAGCTGAATAACAGCTTGCATTTCACTTTTTGTAACACCCTGCAACATCACAAAATATTTGCTGGAGTTTTGAAGGGTGGCTACAAAATTAGTAGTAAACTGGAAGGAAGCCCATATGCACCCCTTCCCTGTCACAGCACCTTCTGTTCTAACAGACAGGAAGGCAGCTCGCTAACTCTGATCGCTTCTCCGGAATATGACAATTCTTGGCAACGCTGCTTGGGGCAAGAATTTCAGCAAAGGAAATCTGATGAGAGCTTTGCAGGTGCCAATGCATGGTCTTGTCACCTGGGGAGATGAATTTTTAAAAAATGCTCTTAGTGAAGATAAATCACAATGGTCACTTCTCAATATCTCTTCTGTAAACAGATTTGCAGACTTTGTGGGGATGGGTCATATAATGGATATTCATTCTATTTGGTTAGGAACTGGAAACAGAGGACCAATAGGAACTATTTCTGTAATTTAACTGAGACTTAATAAAGACCTTAACTAGGATGGTAACGGAATGGAAGATAATTAATTATTGAAAAGATATTGCGACGATAGAACCACTAGAACTCAGCAATTGATGGGCTATAGGGAAAGGAAGGGATCTTAGATGGCCATGTGGTCTCTAACTAGGGTGAAGGAGAGAATAGTGAAGCAATTAAATGAAAAAGAAGGGCAGATCTTGGGCTTTAGTGGAAGACAGAAGTATGGTTTGGGATATACTGAACTTGATGTGACAGCAAGACATGAAACTCCCCATGTGCTGAGCTTTTAAAAATTATAATGGAGTCTGTGGGAAGACAGGCACACTAATGCACTGTTGGTGGAGCTGTGAATTCGTCCATCTGCTTAAGACAGCAATTTGGAACTAAACTAGAAAAGTCACTAAATTACTACCTATTATCCCTATACCACCGTCAATGAGTTTATATCCCAGGAATTCAAAGGCAAAGAAAAAAGGTCCTATATATACAAAAATATGTAAACTAGCATTTTTTGTGTGGTTTTTACAACTGAGAGTGTGAGGGGTAAAAATGAATATCCACTAATTGTGGAAGAGCTAGAAAAACTAGCATATGAATAAAAAAGAATATTGTTGCATCATAAGAAACCATATGAGGAATGCAAATAAATTTGGGAAGAATTTATAAACTAAAATAGAATAAAAAGAGCAGAACCCAGAGAACAATTTATGTAATGATCACAATAATGAGAAGAAAACATTGAGAGAAATCTTAACTGATCAAAGCAATGACCAGTACTAACTAGAGAGGACGATGGTGAAACATACTTCCCTACTCTGGGCAGAGAAGTGGTGGACTGTAGGTGTAAAATGACTCATATGTTATCATATATGGTCATTGATTAAATTATTTTGCTTAACCACACTTCTTTGTTACAGGTGAGAGGTTAATTCTGCTGGAGAACAAGAAGAATAGAGAAATTATAGTGATTTTTTTTAATGAGCATTAGTGAGGTGCAGCATTAGTATATTTGGACAAAGATTTGCCCTAAAGCAAAGAAGACCTGGGTTCTAATTCTGCCTCTGAATATGGGGTCCTAAGCAAATCAGTTAACCTCTCATTGCTACAGGTCATCTCTAAGATTCTAAATCGTTGACTTGCATCAGTAGAGAGAGTTTCCTCCTCACTGGGGAATTCTCTAATAATGAAATCAGGAGTCTTAATTCCTCTCAATAAAACAAATTTAAAGGCACATTAGATTAAGCCATATTTCCTAGGTGAGTGAGAGACAAAACTATAGCTACAAATGGGATCATGTACTGTTTTTATAGTTTGAGAGATTAAAACTAACAAAGTGCTAAGCCAAATAATTGTTTGGAGGTTATGTGGAGATTAAATAGGAAGTGTTCATTTCATAAATTACCGAAAGATAATTTCATGAGCTTTACCTACTAAGGAGAAAAAATGAGCCAATTATCAACAGAACACTATGATTTGAAATGAAAGTGGAAGTCAGCAGGGGCAGCTAGGTGGCTCAGTGGATAGGGAGTCAGCTAGAGATGAGAAATTCTGGGTTCAAATATATACCTCAGACACTTTCCAGCTGTGTGACCCTAGGCAAGTCACTTAATCCTCATTGCCTTGCCCTTACTGCTCTTCTGCCTTTTAACCAATATCTAGTATTTAACCAATATCTAGATTCTAAGACAGAAGGTAAGGATTTTTTAAAAAAAGAAGCCAGTGGAAGAGTCAGATAACTGGAAGACTTCAGTGTTGGAAGCTTTCTGATTAGCTGGACGCTCCTTGGAAAAGAACTGAACTCTGCCACAAAGTCATGAGTTTTCCAGGGCCATTAACAGCTTGAGAAGAAGAGGCAGAGCCAAGATGGTGGACAATTTAGATCCCTACCAAATTACCTTCCCAAAAATCTATGATATGACAAACAGCTTGAGAGAAGCGAAACCTCTCTGTGGTACCTAGCTGCTCCCTGGAGTCTTCTTTGATTTGAGAAAAAGTAAACAAGGAGAAAAGATATGTTTTGCCACTGTTAAGCATAGACTTGGGTCCAATTGGACAACCCAGAATCTTGCTGAGTGAAGATCTGGC
>NW_025382169.1:1168-5444 GCF_016433145.1 Gracilinanus agilis | reverse complement strand
GTATAGAAATGCTGATGATTTATGTGCATTTATTTTGTATCCTGCCACTTTGCTAAAGTTGTTGATTATTTCTACAAGCTTCTTAGTTGATTCTCTAGGATTTTTAAGTAGACCATCATATCATCTGCATAGAGTGATAGCTTAGTCTCCTCTTTGCCCACTTTGATACCTTCAATTTCTTTTTCTTCTCTAATTGCAACTGCTAGTGTTTCTAGTACAATGTTAAATAATAGAGGTGACAATGGGCATCCTTGTTTCTCTCCTGATCTTATTGGGAAGGCTTCTAATTTATCCCCATTGCATATGATGTTTGCTGATGGTTTTAGGTATATACTGTTTATTATTTTTAGGAAAGGTCCTTCTATTCCTATACTTTCCAGTGTTTTCAACAGGAATGGATGCTGTATTTTGTCAAAGGCTTTTTCAGCATCTATTGAGATAATCATGTGATTTTTGTTTGTTAGACTGTTGATATGGTCAATTATGTGGATGGTTTTCCTAATGTTGAACCAACCTTGCATTCCTGGTATAAATCCCACCTGATCGTGGTGTATGATTTTCTTAATTACTTGCTGGAGTCTCTTTGCTAGTATTCTATTTAAGATTTTTGCATCTATGTTCATTAGGGAGATTGGTCTGTAGTTTTCTTTCTCTGTTTTTGGTCTCCCTGGCTTTGGAATCAGTACCATATTTGTGTCATAAAAGGAATTTGGTAGGACTCCACTCTCCCCTTCTTTCATTTTAGCCATTCTACTAGGTGTGAGGTGATACCTCAGAGTTGTTTTGATTTTTTTTTTTTATCCTGGGACTCTATTCTAGGAGCATAGGGCCACAACCAGTAGGCAATGGGTCACACAGTCGCTCAGGGTCACCCAGCTGGGAAGTGTCTGAGCCCGGGTTTGAACCTAGGACCTTTCGTCTCTAGGCCTGGCTCTCAATCCACTGAGCTAGCCCAGCTGCCCCTACTTTAGGTTGCAGTTTCTTTAGCAGATGTAGTTTTTACAGGGTGGGGTTGCTAGCCCCACACCCAACCCTCCTCCTTTTTTCATCCGGGCTAGGGACCGTCCTTGGCCCAGGAGTGGTAAGGGTGGGCAATAGGGGTCAAGTGACTTGCCCAAGGTCACACAGCTGGAAGTGTCCGAGGCCGGACTTGAACCTAGGACCTCCAGTCTCTACGCCTGGCTCTCAATCCACTGAGCCATCCAGCTGCCCCATGTTTTGATTTGCATTTCTCTAATTATTAGAGATTTAGAATACTTTCTCATTGATAGTTTCGATTTCTGTATCTGAAAATTGACTATTCATGTCTCTTGCCCATTTATCGATTGGGGAATGGCTTGATTTTTTATACAATTGATTTAACTCCTTGTATATTTGAGTAATTAGATCCTTGTCAGAGTTTTTTGTTATAAAGATTTTTTCACAATTTGTTCTTTCCCTTCTGATCTTGGCTACAATGTTTTGGTTTGTACAAAAGCTTTTTAGTTTTACATAATCAAAATAATTTATTTTACCGTTTGTAATTTTCTCTTAACTGTTGCTTGGTTTTAAAATCTTTTCTTTCCCAGAGATCTGACAAGTATACTATTCTGTGTTCACTTAACTTATTTATAGTTTCCCTCTTTATATTCAAGTCATTCACCCATTCTGAATTTATCTTAGTGTAGGGTGTGAGATGTTGATCTAAACCTAATCTCTCCCATATTGTTTTCCAAATTTCCCAACAGTTTTTGTCAAATACAAATAGTGGATTTTTGTCCCAAAAATTGGGCTCTTTGGGTTTATCATATATTGTATTGCTGATGTCATTTACCCCAAGTCTATTCCACTGATCCTCCCTTCTGTCTCTTAGCTAGTACCATACCGTTTTGATGACTGCTGCTTTATAGTATAGTTTAATATCTGGTACTGCTAGGCCCCCTTCCTTCACATTTTTTTTCATTATTTCCCTTGATATTCTTGATCTTTTGTTATTCCAACTGTTTGTTTAAAATTCAGGGAAGTGTCTAGCAGACACCTATAGACATGTGACTTACCTCTTTTAGGAGTAATTTCGGGGGGAAATGTATATTTCTTAGAAGAAAATGTATGTTTTGTAATCTATAATGTAAAGTTTAAATTCTTTTGAGAATAATTTCAGGATAAGGATTTTGCCATCTCCTCAGAATCCAGACGACGAACCTGTTTGGTGAAGACACCATGAAGATGCCTGAAAAGCCTTCACTGTACCATGAAGACCAAAATTTGAACCTTGGGGTGCAGTTAATTGAATTTATGGGGAGTTGAATTTAAGTTGAATATATTGTTTTAATTATACATGTTATGCCAATAGGGGACTGCCCCCAAATTGGTTTTTTGTCAATGCGGCTAGTTATCCATTTGTTTATCCATTTCTTTTATCCCCCAAATTCCTGAAATTTAGAAGTTGTCTATGTTTACAGATCCAGCGAAGAAAAAAGGGCCAGCTTTTTTTTTTGCTGGACCTCAGGGGGAAATGTTTGTTTAAAATTCAGGGAAGTGTCTAGCAGACACCTATAGACATGTGAGAGACTTTGAAACTACATTTCCCATGATTCCTCATGGCAAACAGAAAGTATGATGATGTAAGAGAGGGGATAAATCTCCTGGGTGAGGAGGAAGTCGAGCTCTTAACTAGCAGGGTGGGCGATACGAAAGGTAAAGATGACTGAGGCAATGTGAATACTTACAGGGGCGTGGTCTAATGATTTTATCCCTATCAGCATGGCTTTAATTAAAATACTAATTTATATTATTATATTAGTCTTTATCATTTTTAATCGTAACACAACTGAAATTTGTTATAGTTTTTCCTAATTCAGTGAAAAAGTTTTTTGGTAATTTGATAGGTATGGTGCTAAATAGGTAAATTAATTTGGATAGAATGGTAATTTTTATTATGTTAGCTCATCCTACCTATGAGCAATCAATGTTTTTCCAATTGTTTAGATCTAGTTTTAATTGTTTGGAAAATGTTTTATAGTTGTTTTCGTATAATTCCTGTGTTTGTTTTGGTAGATAGATTCCTAAGTATTTTATGTTATGTAGGGTGATTTTTAAATGGTGTTTCTCTTTCTACTTCTTGCTGCTGTGATGTGTTGGAATATATAGAAATGCTGATGATTTATGTGCATTTTGTATCCTGCAACCCTGCTAAAGTTTTTGATTATTTCTACAAGCTTCCTAGTTGATTCTCTAGGATTTTTTAAATAGACCATCATATCATCTGCAAAGAGTGATAGCTTAGTCTCCTCATTGCCTATTTTAATACCCTCAGTTTCTTTTTCTTCTCTAATTGCTACTGCTAGTGTTTCTAGTACAATGTTAAATAATAGAGGAGATAATGGGCATCCTTGTTTCACTCCTGATCTTATTGGAAAGGCTTCTAATTTATCCCCATTGCATATGATGCTTGTTGATTGTTTTAGGTATATACTGTTTATTGTTTTTAGGAAAGGTCCTTCTATTCCTATACTTTCCAGTGTTTTCAATAGGAACGGGTGCTGTATTTTGTCAAAGGCTTTTTCAGCATCTATTGAAATAATCATGTGATTTTTGTTTGTTAGATTGTTGATATGGTCAATAATGTGGATGGTTTTCCTAATGTTGAACCATCCTTGCATTCCTGGTATAAATCCCACCTGATCATGGTGGATGATCCTCTTGATCACTTGCTGGAGTCTCTTTGCTAGTATTCTATTTAAGATTTTTGCATCTATGTTCATTAGGAAGATTGGTCTGTAGTTTTCTTTCTCTGTTTTTGATCTTCCTGGCTTTGGAATCAGTACCATATTTGTGTCATAAAAGGAATTTCGTAGGACTCCTTCTTAGCTTATCATATCAAATAATTTGTGTAGTATTGGGATTAGTTGCTCTTTGAATGTCTGATAGAATTCACTTGTGAATCCATCAGGCCCTGGCGATTTTTAATTAGGGAGTTCTTTGATGGCTTGTTCAATTTCTTTTTCTGATATGGGATTATTTAGGTATTCTATTTCTCCTGCTGTTAATCTAGGCAATTTATATTTTTGTAAATATTCATCCATATCTCCTAAATTGTTAGACTTGTTGCCATATAATTGGGCAAAATAGTTTTTAATGATTGCCTTAATTTCCCCTTCATTAGAGGTGAGGTCTCCCTTTTCATCTTTGATACTGTCAATTTGGTTTTCTTCTTTCCTTTTTTAAATTAGCTTGACCAGTACTTTGTCTATTTTATCTGTTTTTTTTTCAAAATACCAGCTTCTACTCTTATTTA
>NW_025382169.1:0-1069 GCF_016433145.1 Gracilinanus agilis | reverse complement strand
TACCAGCTTCTAGTCTTATTTATTAATTCAATAGTTCTTTTACTTTCGATTTTATTAATTTCTCCCTTGGTTTTTAGTATTTCTAACTTAGTTTTCATCTGGGGATTTTTAATTTGCTGGCTTTCTAATTTTTTAAGTTGCATGCCCAATTCATTAATCTCTGCCCTCCCTAATTTGTTAATATATGCACTCAAGGATATAAATTTCCCCCTGAGTACTGCCTTGGCTGCATCCCACAGATTTTGGTAGGATGTCTCATCATTGTCATTCTCTTCAATGAAATTGTTGATTGTTTCTATGATTTCTTCTTTGACTAGCTGGTTTTGGAGAATCATATTATTTAATTTCCAATTAGTTTTTTATTTTCCTGTCCAGGTGCCCTTACTAATTATTATTTTCATTGCATTATGATCTGAGGTTACATTTATTATTTCTGCTCTTTTGCATTTATTTGCAATGTTTCTATGCCCTATTACATGGTCAATCTTTGTGAATGTACCACGTGCAGCTGAAAAGAAGGTGTATTCCTTTTTGTTCCTATTTATTTTTCTCCACATATCTATTAAATCTAATTTTTCTAGGACTTCATTACCTCTCTTACCTCTTTCTTATTTATTTTTTGGTTTGATTTATCTAGATCTGACAGAGGAATATTTAGATCTCCCACTAGTATGGTTTTACTATCTATTTCCTTCTTGAGCTCTACCAGATTCTCCTTTACAAATTTGGATGCTATGCCATTTGGTGCATACATATTGAGCAACGTTATTTCCTCATTGTCTATACTGCCTTTTATCAGGATGTAATTACCTTCCCTGTCTTTTTTAATCATATCTATTTTTACTTTGGCTTTATCAGAAATCGTGATTGCCACTCCTACCTTTTTTTCTCATTTGAAGCCCAAAAGATTTTGCTGAAGCCCTTTATTTTAAACTTGTGTATGTCCACCTGCCTCATATGTGTTTCTTGTAGACAGCATATGCTAGGATTTTGGTTTCTAATCCACTCTGCTATTTGCTTCTGTTTAATGGGTGAGTTCATCCCATTCACATTCAGAGTTATAATTATC
>NW_025382168.1:0-7183 GCF_016433145.1 Gracilinanus agilis | reverse complement strand
TCTCTGCCTCTCTCTCTCTCTTTCTCTCTCTCTCTCTCTCTCTCTCTCTCTCTCTCTCTCTCTCTCTCTCTCTCTCTCTCTCTCACACACACACACACACACACACACCAGGTGATGTGGTAATCTGGTAAATTCCCACTAAATGTATCCATTATGGCATCAAAGGGGAATTTTTTTCTTCTCATTTAATTCTGCATGCTGTGTGGGTACCAGCTCCCTTGGGCTGGGGCTTTTTTGAGATCTTTGTCTCCCCAGAGTACACAGTATCTGGCATCTACTTTGTGCCTAGTAAGTGCCACTGACTTGGATTGAACCAATGTATTTCTTTCTGATGGGCCAAATTAAGGGACACGTCAGTGGGGGCTCACAAGCTCTGGCTCTGATGGGGCACCAGCCCATAAGGGGTATCCCATACCTGAGGTCACTAGCTTTCTGGGAGCTCATGTGTGAGGGAGCCCCCCCCCCATATTTTATATATTATAATTTTAATTATATCACATTAAATTATTATATATGAAATATATTTAAATATATTAATTATATAATATCATTGTCATACTTAAGTGATGAGTCCAGAACAATTTGTCAAGAATGACAAAAGATGCCCACTTGCCAAAGGCCATGATGATGAAGACACGTGCCAAAGGGAGAACCCCACCGTATGGCTGCCCCCGTACCTTGTTCACAGTGGGGGCCGGTTCTCCCAGCTGGGCAAACACAGGTGCCTCTGACAGGGTCACAGGTCGCTCCCTCCCCGCAGGTGCACACGTGGGCACAGTCTTTGCCGTATCTCCCATCCGGGCAGACTGCAGAACAGGAAGCGGGTGAAGAAACACACCTTGGACCCCCCAAATCACCAAGACCAACTCCTCAGTGGCCACCGAGTGGGGCTCCCCGCCACATCCTGGGGATTCGTCCCTTGGGCATCTTACCTCCTACGAGCCAAACTGAGATGATGTTACAGGCTGGGGTTAGGCAGAGGACAGCCCCGTCGCCCAATACCTCCCTTGGGGGTTGCCCCACCTGTGAAGTCTGGGAGCTGATCAGAACCTTGAACCCAGCCCCCGCTTTGGTGCTGGAGTGGGCAGGGCCACTCTGGGATGCTGGGGCCCCCCTGGGCCTCTCCGTCCTCCTCTGATGGCACCCAGCCTCCTTCAGATCTCTAGCTAGGAGCCCCGTGAGGGTCCCGTAACCTCCTGGGCTCTCCTTCTCCTCATCAGGACAGCGAGGGGTTGGCCTTCCTGGCCCCGGAGGTCCTTTCCAGCATTAGGTCTATGGTCTAACCCTCAGGCCAGGCCACTGACTAATCAGGAAATAACGTCCATGGGAAAATGGAGTTGACTGAAGAACCTAGAAGGAACGGGCTGTCCCTGCAGGACCCAGAGCTCTCCCTGCCTCCGGGAAATCTCCCTCAGGGGAAGCAACTTCCCTTCCCCTCCCGGGCTGGGGCCAGCCTTGGTTTTCTTTGCAGAGTGACTCCGATTCTCCTCAACTTCTCAACCCAAGCAGGCGTCTCTAGGCAGAGGGGAAGAGTCCCTGCATGACTCAGATGGACATTTTTTTTGGCTGGGATAACCCACCCCATTCCTACCCCTACCTCCCACCCGACCCCCGTGCTCAGTCCAGCCCTTGGACTTGGACAGAAAACATTCTGCTGGGGGCAGCCAAGGGCCTCCTGCTTGGACCCTTCAAAGGCTCCTGTCCCTGGGGGGGGTTAGCAAGGGTCCGGGGCTGCTGTGACGGAATGTTCCCTCTTTCTTCCAGGTCTCTTGCCCCACGAGAGGGAGACTGCATGGAGGCCCTGAGCCAGGCTGGCCAGGCTCCACGAATGACCCAGGTGTCCTTCCCCTGAAAGACAGGGACATCCGGGGGAGTGTGCCCCTCCGTGCCCTCCATCTCCATTCTAGACAAACAGAACCTCCAGCTGTTCCCTGCTCTCTTCTGGCACTCATTCTCCTGCCCATCCTCACCAGGCCTCCTTATCTCTGCCCGTGACATGCCTCTCTTCCTTCAAGGTCCAGCTTGGGTACCACCACCTCCAGGAAGCCTTCTCTGATCATGTCTTCTTAGAGAAGGCCTTCCCTGATTTCTCCTAGCTATTAGTAATCCCTTCCCCAAGAGGGGTGTGTGTGTGTGTGTGTGTGTGTGTGTGTGTGTGTGTGTGTGTGTGTATGCTCACAAAGGACAAAAGGAGATTTTATATATATAAATATACATATATATATATATAGAGAGAGAGAGAGAGAGAGAGAGAAAGAAGAGAAAGAAAGAAGAGAGAGGGGAAGAGAGAGACAGAGAGACAGAGAGAAAGAGAGAGAGAAAACAGAGAGACAGAGAGAAAGAGAGACAGAGAGAGACAGAGACAGAGACAGAGAGAGACAGAGACAGAGACAGAGACAGAGACAGAGACAGAGACAGAGAAATTTTTTATTTCATAGAATCACTGATTTTTAAAGTAGGAAAGAATCTCTGAGGTCATCTAATCCAACTTAGACCCACAATAATCTCTGAAAAGGAAGTAGTTATCCGCTTCTGCTTAAAGACCTTCAGAAGGAAGGGGGGGCGTCTTATTTGTCCACTCCTCCATTTTCCCCCACCAATAAACTAAAAGCTTCTGGAGGGCAAAGACTTTTTTTTTGTTTCCCTAGAGCTTAGCCCAGTTTGGGGCATACAGCAGGAGCTTAATAGATGCTTGGTGATTAATCATGCACCTGGAAACATCTCAGGACATGGTGCTTGACCGGACACCATCCTGAGCCGGGATTCAGCCTCCAAGACCTCCACGCCACCAGCATTCCCCCGAGCTACCCCTCTGCCTCCCACTCTGGGCCCTTAACCCCTCATCTTGGGGCTGGAGGCATCTGCAGAGTGTTTCCAACAAAGATTTGCAATGGTCAGAAGAAACATAGAGCTGGTCACATCTGCCATTGCCAGCCCCATCTGTGGCACAATTCCTGTAAGTTCACTGAGGGTGTCAAATCCAGTAGCCAACCCTTCCAATGTGCATTCAATGTTTGGTCATTTTCAGTTGTGCCCAATTCTTGGGGACCCCATTTGGGGTTTTCTTGGCAAAGATACTGGAGTGCTTTCCCATTTCCTTCTCCAGCTCAATTGACAGATGAGGAAACTGAGGCAAGCAAGTTATGAGTGATGTCATGACCCCATCTGGGGTTCTCTTGGCAGAGATACTAGAGTGGTTCACCATTTCCTTCTCCAGCATATTTTACAGATGAGGAAACTGAGGTAAACAGGATGAAATGACTTTAAACCTCTTTGGCTCTCAGTTTTCTCATCTGTAAGATGAGGGGGTTGGACCTAGGCAGTCTCAAAGGTCCAGTTTCAGTTTCTATAATTATAATTATTCAGTCATTTTTTTTAGTCGTGTTTGAATCTTTTTGACCCCAATTGGGGTTATCTGGGTAAAGATTCTGGAGGATTTGCCATTTCCTTCTTACAAATGAGGAAACTGAGGCCAACAGGGTTAAGTGACTTGCCTAGGGTCACACAGCTAGTAGATGTCCGAGTCCAAATTTGAATTCTGGTCTTCCTGACTCCTGGTGCTCTATCCACTGTGCCACCTACCTTAGGGGCTCCTATAATCCTAAGTAGCCTTCCTATTAACAAATAGGGCTGGGGAGGAGTGTTGGGAGTCCCAACCCCTTTCTCCACTCCTGTGTCCTCAGTTGACCAGAGCCCTGGGCTTGACCGCTTGGCTCCATCGCTTCCTGCTCTGAATCTCTGACCGTGGGATCATCCAAACGTGTCCCTTTCTGTGGCCAGAGCCGAAATGGCCCCCAGCTCTTTCTCTCCCTTTTGGTAGCTAACCACCGAAAAGCACAATTTCTTTTGTTTCCTTTTCAAAGTCAAGAAAACAGTTAGAAATAGTCCATCCCATGCCACGGGTTTCCTGGCCTCCGAAGCAGCGCCTGAAGCATTGGTATTTTTGACATTGTCAATACATTTTGTTTTTTTCTAGAAAATCTTGGCCGCTTTGCTAATTAGGTCATGGCAGCAGCGACTGGGAACTGGAAGAGACCTTGGAAGTCATCTAGCCTTCATACTGTAAGCCGCAGGGGCTCACAGGGCAGAAGACGCCAAGGTCACAGAGGAAGCAAGTGGCGCAGCAGGTCTTCCCACTCCAATTTTAGGATTCTACTCTATTCGGGCATACTGCCATTAGCGGCCACAGTGGAGAGCGTGCTGGACTTGGCGACCCAAAGTTCTGAGTTCAAATCTGGCTATAGACATTTCCTAGCTTAGTGACCCTGGACAAGTCACTTCACTTCTGTCTGCCTCAGTTTCCTCATCTATAAATTGGGGATAATAGCAGAACCTACCTCTCAGGGTTTTTTGTGACCCTCGGCAAATCNCGGCAAATCAGTTAATCTCTATCTGCCTCAGTTTCCTCATCTGTCAATTGGGGATAATAGCAGAACCTACCTCTCAGGGTTTTTTGTGACCCTTGGCAAATAAGTTAATCTCTATCTGCCTCAGTTTCCTCAACTGTAAACTGGGGATAATAGTAGTATCTACGTCCCAGGGTTGTTGGGACCTTGGGCAAGTCATTTCACTTTTGTCTGCCTTAGTTTCCTCATCTGTTAATCGGGGATAATAGCAGGACCTACCTCTTAGGGTTTTTGTGACCCTCAACAAATCAGTTAATCTCTATCTGTCTCGGTTTCCTCAACTGTAAACTGGGGATAATAGCAGCATTTCTCTCCCAGTAGAATGGAATCTCCTTGAGGGCAGGATGGGTCTGTCTTTTTGTGTCTGTAGCTCCCAGCTCGGTGACTAGGCACCGTAGGGAGCTAACAAATGCTTGACCCTCTGCCCGGCCTCCCCCACTCACCCAGGGCACAGTCGGCCCCGATGTATCCAGGAGGGCAGCGGCAGGTGCCCGTTCTGGCATCGCAGGAGCCCCCATTCTGACATCCACACGGGCGCTCGCAGTTGGGGCCATAGCGCCCAGGGGGGCACCCTGCAGAGAGGAGAGAAGGAGAGGACGGGGGTCAGTGGGCAGCCACTGCCCATCTTCCTCCTCCAGGAAGCCCTGAGGACCAGATCAGCCGGACCCCAAGCTTCCCAAAGCTCCAGGAGTCCTCGTTTTTGCAGGGAATGAGAGGGAAAGAAGGCGGCGGGAGCCGAGGGCTCTTGTTTGACTTGGGTTTAGCTTGGCTACAGGGGGGAGAAGTGAGGATGTGCTACTGCCAAGGGGGTGCCCGGGTCCCGAGGGCGGGCGATACTCACGGAGCCGGCAGCCGCTGCCATGGAAGCCGGGGGCACACACACACTCCCCTGTCACCGGATGGCAGTCCTGGTTCTCACCGGGGCACTTGCACACCTGGCCGCAGTTCACCCCAAAGGTCCCAGGCCGACAGGCTGGTGAGAGGAAACACCTTGAGACGTGCCAAGCTTCCCTCATCCTCTTTGGCAAATTCAACTCAGTTGCTTGGCATAGAGCCGGCACTTTTTTTTTATCCCCTCCCTTTATGTCTCAGTATCAATTCTAAGACCGAAAGGTAAGGGCTAGATAATCAAGGTTAAGTGACTTGCCCAGGGTCACACAGCTAGAAAGTATCTGACGCCAGATTTGATTCCAGATCTTCCCGACTCCAGGTCTGGCTCTCAATCCAATGTGACACCTAATTGCCCTGTTTTTTTGGGTCGTTTTGGGCTTTTTTTTCTAACCCACACCTTCTGCCTTAGGATCACTTCTAAGACAGAAGAAAGGCAAGAGCCAGACAATTGGGTTCAAGTGACTTGCCCAGGGCCACACAGCTAGGAAGTGTCTGAGGTCCTATTTGAACCCAGGACCTCCTGACTTTAAGCATGGTGCTCTATCCACCGGGAAGCACTTAATAAATGATTTTCGGTTCATTTTCATTCATGATTTCACTTCAGATCAACAAAATGGCAAATTATATAATCCTTGTCCTCCAGGACTTTACCATCTACTGGACAGGGGTACAGGTAGAGATGTGGATCTATAATTAAGGATAATACAAGGTAGGACAGGACGAAGCAGAGGAAAGACCCAGAGCAAAGGTCCTGGGAGAAATACGAGGGCAAAGTCTAGGTCGACCGGGAGAGAGAAGGCAGGCTTTTTGGAGAAGGTAGCTTTGGAACTGGACCTTGAAGGGGGGAAGGATCCTTAACAGAGTCAGATTAGAGGGAGTCCATTCCTGATACAGACACGTTAGCTGTGTGGCCCTGGGTAAGTCACTTAAACTCTGCCTCAGTTTCCTCAAATGTAAAACGTGAATAATAACAGTACCTCCTACCCAGGGTTGTCGAGAAGATCTGGCACATAGTAGATGCTATATAAATATTAACTCTTATTATCGTTATCATTGTTATTATTTTTTGGATACAAAGAATAATATAAACAAATACACAGAAGCAAGAGGGTCCATGAGAAAGGGGGCCGGTCTAGTTTGCCTTGAATTTTAATAGTGCAGTGGGGTGGGGAGGAAATGGCCTTGAAGCTAGGAAGACCTGAGTTCAAGTCCTGCCTCAGAAGGCAAATCACTTAACATCTCCAAGGTCTAGGCAACTCCTCGAGATTATAATTTTTCAGAGAAGGTTCAAAGAGGCGTTCATAGAGGGAGTTTCCTCAGCTGGGAGCTTCCTATATCAGTCCAATCATAGATCCATTTTTTGTGCTTATTGAATATGGGAAAGTTGGTCAAAAAAGTAGGGACCAGGTTAGCCTGGAGAAGGCCTTGAATGCCTTCTACAGGATGAAGAATCTTTAATTTAATAGAGGGTTGTTGAGAAGAAGGGAAAACCACGTTAGCTCTGTAGAAGACGGATTGGGAAAGGACCAACCAGAGACAAAGTTTCAAGATGGCGGCTATTCCAAGAGCCTATGAGAGAAAAAATGGGGAATGAAAAGGAATTTAAACTCCTTGAGGGCAGGGACTGGCCTTTCTTATCCATCCTTGTGTTTCCTTCAAACCAAGTACAGAAACCTACAAATAGGAGATTTGATATTTGTAGGCTGATTGTTATTGAGGTCTTTCAGTTTTGCCCAAGACATTTGGGGTTCCTTCTCCAAGACATTTGACAGATGGGGAAACTGAGGCCAACAGGATTAAATGAATTGTCCAGGGTCACACAGCTAAGATACTGGAGTCGTTGGCCATTTCCTTCTCCAGCTCATTTGACAGATGAGGAAACTGAG
>NW_025382167.1:0-5427 GCF_016433145.1 Gracilinanus agilis | reverse complement strand
GAAGGAGAAGGAGAAGGAGAAGGAGAAGGAGAAGGAGAAGGAAGAAGCAGTAGCAGCCAAATGGGATTACAAAGTGTTGAACATAACTGAATGTGACTGAAAAAAAAACAAATACCCTAAATCAGTCTTGTCTCCTTGCTGTTTTTGATGAATAACTAACCTTTATGTAATAGTTTGTAAAGCACTCTTCATCTCTCATTTGCTTTTTGCAAAAGTTTTGTTAAGAGTAAATGCTCTTATTATTTCTAATTTATAGATGGGAGACTGAGTCTCAGAGATGTTAAGTACCTTGTCCAGGGATATATATCCAGTAAAACCTAAGGTGGGATTTGAACTCAGGTAAAAGTCCAGTGTCCTCATTCATTTTGCAAAGCTACCACTCACGAAGACCTTTCACATATTTTTTTGTGTTATTGCATGCATGAAAAAATGGAGAGATTGGCTCTATTAACTCTGTGACCAGTCAAGAAAGTATTTCTTTAGTGGTTGGTCTTAAACATAATATATAAGGTGCTATGCTAGATACTCAGGATACAAAGGTATAATGAAAAAGACCCTTCCTACAAGGAGTTGGTGTTCTAGTTGGAGTAGAGATGCAGCATGTAAACAGAGTGGTCTAACCATGATAATTTGAAGGAGGGAGAGAGAGAGAGGAAGGAAGGGGATTGAGAAAGGTTTTTGTGGGAAGAAGTGGATTGCAGGCATGAAGGACAGCCTTTGTAGAAAGTGATGGAGGCTGGAGATGGAATACTGGATTGGGGGAAGAGGCAGGAGATAAGTTTGATCAAAATGGAATTCATGAAGAGAAGTAATTATAGTGCGATAAACTTGGAAAGGTGGGTTAGAGTTAGATTATGAAGGGCTTTTAATGCAATGCTCAATAGCTTGTATTTTGATTCTAGAGTCTATTCCAATATTAAGTCAGAAGGAAGAATGGAAGTGGTGGTGATGTGGAGAGAGGTCATAGGTTATATATATTTGGATCTGGGGCATATCCAGATCAATTCTCATTTTACAATTAAGTAAAGTGAGATGCAGAGAGATAAAGTGATTTGCCTAGGATCTCACAGGTAACAAGTATCACAACTTAGACCTAGGTCTTCTGATCCTGGGAAACTAATCTTATTTGCCTTAGTTTCCTCATCTGTAAAATGATTTGGAGAAGGAAATGGCAGACTACTGCAATATCTCTGCTGAGAAAACCCCAAATGAGATATGACAAACAACTGAACAAAAAGGAGAACTAATATCTATATTGCCTATCTCAAAAAGTTGTTCCAAGAAAGGAAATAAACACTTATTAAGCACCTACTATGTCCAAGATGTTATGCTAAGTACTTTCCAAGTATTATCTCATTTGACCCTCATGGCACCCTGAGAAGTAGGTGCTATTATTATCCTCATTTTACAGTTGAGCAAATTGAGGCAAACAAATTAAGTGATTTGCCCAGGATTAAATAGTTAGGAAGCATCTGAGGTTGAATTTGAATTCAAGCCTTCCTGATTCAAGGTGTAGTACTTTTGTTGTTGCTTAGTCATTTTTTAGTCATATCTGATTTTTATGACCCCATTTTGGGTTTTCTTGACAGAGATATTGGAGTGGTTTGCTATTTCTTTCTCCAGCTCATTTGACAGATGAAGAAACTGAGGCAAACAGGGTTAAGTGACTTGTCCAGTGTTTGAGGCCAGATTTGAACTCAGGAAGATGAGTCTTTTTGACTCCAGTCCTGGTGTTCTATCCACTGCACAGCCACATAGGTGTCCTGTACATTATCGCTAAGTGTCCAGTTTTATTACATAATTGACATAGGATCATAGATTTAGAGCTGGAAAGGTACTATTGGCTATAGAGTTCAAACCACTCATTTTACAGATGAAGAAACCATAACTCACTGTGGTTCAGTGGCTTGCTGAAGATCACATAGTTACTAAATGTTTGGGGATTTGAATTCACAGCTTTCTGATTACGACATACAGTTGTTTTTTTAAAACAATATTTTATTTTCTCCCAATTACATGTAAAAACATTTTTTAACATTCATTAAAAAATTTGAGTTCCAAATTCTCTCCCTCCCTTCTAGCCTTCCTTACTCCCTGAGATGGTAAGCAATCTGATATAAATTTTACATGTGCAATCATATAAAACATTCTTCCATATTAGTCATATTGTGGAAGAGACATCAAACAAATAAAAAAGAAGGCAAAAGAAAGTCAAATATAATATATTTTAGACTATTCAGACTTCATTAGTTTTTTTTCAGAGGGCAGATGGCATTTTTTTAATCATGAGTCTCCGGGGTTATCTTGGATCCTAGGTCATTCACAGTTGTTCATCAAAAAATGTTGCTGTCACTGTGTACAATGTTCTATTGGTGTTGCTCACTTCACTTTGCATCAGGCTAAAACTCTGAGGGCTAGTTCAGAGAAACTGTAAGATACATGTTGTTTAAATGCCCAATTCTTTTCTTCCATTTGAATCAGGGTTACTTTTGGGGTTCAAAGAAAATAAATGAAAAGGGCAACTGATCAGATTCTTTTATTCATATCATTTTTTACATTTAACTTTTTTGTTCATTTTCTCTCTCAGTGATTTTATGATAAACTACAATTGCCATACTAAGGGAAGAAAAAGAACATTGCATAGAATAAACTCTGATGAGTCTCAGTGAGGGATATTTCTGTAGTCATTAGAGATTTTAGGAAGATTGGAGCCAAGTCAGATTGCAATTTCAGGGAAAGGGAAAAGCTCCTCAAATGTCTAAGGGGATGGTGGTGGCATTTTAGTTGGAGTACCAATACCTCTGGGTGTTAAAATCACCAAAAATGACTCACAAGCTTCTTCTTTTTACACAAAAAGGCACACTCTCTGATGCATACACTAAGAGGCGTTTCAAATGTCTAGCTGTCAGGGATTTAGGGCAAAGATTGGCTGAATGGAATGGTTGGCATAGGATAGAAGGCTCATCTTTCTGATATCTGCTTAGGATGTGGAAATCTGTTATTTGTAGAATAACTTCTTCACTTAGTCTGAGCATTATCATGACTTTGAAAGCAGGGAGAGATTTTCCCACCAGTTTAGGGGTGCAAGACAAAAGAATGAAATTGCAAAAAACTTGTAGATTAGTAGAAAACGAGCTATTAAATGCCTAAAGAGTTTTCTTTTGGCTAACTAGTGTTTTACACTGGTGCAGCTAGGTGGAGTGCAGTGCATAGTGCTGGGCTTCGAATCAGGAAGACATCTTCCTGAGTTCAAATCTGGCTTCAGACATTTACTAGCCATATGATGCTAGGCACATCACTTAACTATCCTAAATATCAAACATTTACATATATGCATAAGCATATAATTTTATCTTAGTTATATGTGTGACATATTTATATCTGTGTCTGTGTGTTTTTACACTATATATACGCACATAGTGTTGACCAAAATGTTTATCAGTGGTCAGCAGAGGATCAGTGGCTAATGACAGTGGGAACTCCTAAAGACAAATGAGGAAGGACAGTCATTTAAGCTTTTTTTTTTTTTTTGGGGGAAATGAGACAACTCATGATAGAAAAAGCTGGCTTGAGAATAACATTCTCCAGAACACTGCAGGGAGCTTATATCTAAGGCGGATATCATGATCACTCTAAGAATGGTGAAAAGGACCTTCAGTAATCACAGGCTGTGAGTTTCTCTCAAGGAGAGTTTCATTGTCTTAAGGAAAAGAACCTGCACAGAGGTAGGGCCTTAGGGAACGAGCTAGTCTAACCTTGCTCCCATTACACTTCTTTATAGGTTCATGAGCAAAGTGCTTTGTAAACCTTAGTGTTATATGAAGGTGAGTTATTCTTAATAAATCTCCATTTCTTTTATGTCTAATCATGAGGAAACTGTGTTAACATAGAGCAAAGTTCTAACAGGTTCTACCAAGCTAGACCAACTTCAAGAGCTGGCTGGTTGACCAAGGGTCATATGTAGAGTGTGGCTGCGTTGGGAGAGGCTCATTGACAATAGGTTTTCCATTAGGTGATGAAACCGTAGGCCGTGGTAACTCATGAAATGAAGTAAAATATACAATGTCCTATTGGGCTGTCTTCTACTTTTGTAAGGATGGGGACAGAGATTTAATATATATCACTTGGTTTTTAAACCCCATTGTGAATATTCCTTTAAATATTGGTCCTCCAAATATGAGATCATTGTCCAATAATCAATGAGATATCAGTTTCTTTGTCATTTGTGTGTCATGAATTTCTCTGGCAGTCTGGTGAAACCTATAGACTTGTTCTCAGAAAAATATTTTTAAGAGCATAAAATTACATAGGATTACAAAGAAAAACAATTATGTGGAAATATAGTTATCTCTATCAAACTCTGTCTAATTATCTCTTTCTTTCTATCCATCTATCTATCTATCTATCTATCTATCTATCTATCTATCTATCTATCTATCTATCTATCATCTATCTATTCGTTTGTCCATCTATCTAACTGTCCATCTATCTATCTAATCTGTCTGTCTATCTATATGTCTGCCTCTCTTTGCCTGTTTTTCTCCCAACAAGTTCTCAGATATCATGTTAAGAGCTATACTAGTGGGACTAAATCATATGAACACTGACATTCCCAATATAAATGAAAACAAATGAAGGGAAATCTGGCAGAACAATGTGGATTTTCCTTAGTTTATGGGAACCATCTGTACTGTCATAGAACTTCTCTTCCCCCCCAAAATTTGAATAATGATGCATTCAATGCCATCATCACTATCATCAGTAAAATGAAAAAGCACTTATTAAATGCCCTAGTATGGGTGGTAGTAGGAAAAGAAAATTATATACTGCAAGCTCTTGTTTTTTAGGGATGCATAGTCTAAGGCAGTAGAGATGTGATGGAAAAAAACATAATATATGTATGTACATATACTATGTAAGAGGGAAAAGGGGTTTTTGATTGGATATATTAATATTTAAAGGTGTGGTTACCAAGGAACTGAATAAATACTAATTTCTAAAATGATTTCAGTAATTTTTTTACGAAATATATGAGAGAATAGAAGTAGAGAGATGAGAAGAGGGTAGAGTAAGAGATCTAACAATGAGATTTGTATTCAAGTCTGGGCCTTACTCCAGTAGGGCTCCAGAGGCCCAGCCAGAGAACCCAAAAGTCATTAACAAGGGGTTCAGCCACTCCTCCCAATCAAGGGAGCCTCCCAGAGGCTAGTACCTCTAGGGAAGTTAAGGTAGTCAGTATATGTGATAAAAAGACTAGAAATATATTAAATGATTGTATTAATGGATAATACAATATTTAAGGCAACCGATTCTTTAGATTGAAATAAAATATTGATTGAAATAAAATGAAATAAAAGTTTGGTACTTATAATTAATTACACAGACTCCTTCCTTCCTTCCTTCCTTCCTTCCTTCCTTCCTTCCTTC
>NW_025382166.1:0-1080 GCF_016433145.1 Gracilinanus agilis | reverse complement strand
CTCCCTTCTGTCTCTTAGCCAGTACCATATCATTTTGATGACCACTGCTTTATAGTATAGTTTAATATATATAGCTAAGCCACCTTCCTTCACATTTTTTTTCATTATTTCCCTTGATATTCTTGATCTTTTCTTATTCCAAATGAACCTTCTTATAGTTTTTTCTAATTCAGTAAAAAAGTTTTTTGGTAGTTTGATAGGTATGGCGCTAAATAGGTAAATTAATTTGGGTAGAATGATCATTTTTATTATGTTAGCTCATCCTACCCATGAGCAATCAATGTTCTTCCAATTCTTTAGATCTAGTTTTAGTTGTTTGGAAAGTGTTTTGTAGTTGTTGTCATATAATTCCTATGTTTGTTTTGGTAGATATATGCCTAAGTATTTTATATTGTCTAGGGTGATTTTAAATGTTTTTCTTTTTCTACCTCTTGCTGCTGTGATGTGTTGGAAATATATAGAAATGCTGATGATTTGTGTCCATTTATTTTGTATCCTGCAACTTTGCTAAAGTTGTTGATTATTTCTACCAGCTTCTTAGTTGGTTCTCTAGGATTTTTTAAGTAGACCATCATATCATCTGCAGAATTATAGCTTAGTCTCCTCATTGCCTATTTTGATACCTTCAATTTCTTTTCATTCTTTATTTTCTACTACTAGTGTTTCTAGTACAATGTTAAATAATAGAGGTGATAAAGGGCATCCTTGTTTCACTCCTGATCTTATTGGGAAGACATCTAATTTATCCCCATTGCATATGATGCTTGTTGATGGTTTAGGTATAGACTGTTTATTATTTTTAGGAAAGGTCCTTCTATACTTTCCAGTGTTTTCAATAGGAATAGGTGCTGTATTTTTTCAAAGGCTTTTTCAGCATCTATTCAAATAATCATGTGATTTTTGTTTGTTAGACTGTTGATATGGTTAATTATGTGGATGGTTTTCCTATTATTGAATCATCCTTGCATTCCTGGTATAAATCCCACCTGATCATGGTGGATAATACTCTTGATCACTTGCTGGAGTCTCTTTGCTAGTATTCTATTTAAGATTTTTGCATCTATGTTCATTAGGGAAATT
>NW_025382165.1:0-1088 GCF_016433145.1 Gracilinanus agilis | reverse complement strand
CTGGGGCCAATGAGGAGGGCGAGCAGAAGTCCCAGCCTCTTAGCTCCCGGCCGGTGGGTTCCAAGGTCCGAGCCCCAGAGGGGCCGTTTCCCTTGTTATCGGTTCTTTAGTGTCTCTCCCTGAAATGGGACACTTGGGCGAGGGCCCGGGCTGGCCAGAGATGGGGTGGCGCCTGGAGGAAACGGGATGAGCGGCTCGCTTGTTGGCTTTTGTGAGGACGGGCAGAGAACTTCTCCCAGCCTCGGGTTTTTGCTCTGGTACACTCATAAATACAACTGCACTCGACAAGGCAGGTTTAAAACCTGCGATTTACAAAGGCAAAAACCTTAAAAATGAATGACAGTGAAAGTCAGCATTTACATACCATACAAATCTCCCATTTATAGTGATGTTGTTCACCATATACTGTAGGTGCAAAACACAGTATTTGAAAAGGATTACTATAAAATGAGTTTCTCCAAATGAGTGAAGACAATGTGTACGTACCCTTTAGAAAGGTTACTGACAGAAGCACACAGTTGGTAATGAATAACTTTACATTTTATTTCAAAGGACAGTTATGTAGTATAGTAGATAGAGCCCAATATTTGGAATCGTGAAATCAGGATTCGTATTTTGCTCTTACTTACTGGGTATCCTTAATCAAATTCTTAGATCTTCACTTTTCTTATATGTAATAAGGATAGAGACAGACTAGTTTTCCTATCAAGTCGAATCCATCTCTAAATCTATGTAAATAGAAATAATGAGTTTTAAGATATATGTATGTAGGAAGCCAGTAAGAGAATAGATGAAAATCTGAGACCCCTCTTTTGATCCCTTTTGTGATCCTTATAATTTCTTGTTGAAAAGTATTGTGGTCTTATTGAAGAGCTCTAAGTTCCCCATGTCCATTCAATCACAAGTTCAAACGAAATAAATCCAAAAGCNACAGAGCTTATTTGCCTTGATTGATGGTTTTTTTTTTCAGAGTTCCCCATGTCCATTCAATCACAGGTTTGAACTGAATAAATCAAGAAGCCAACAGTCGTCAATAAATGAATGAAAGAAATAGGAATGAGAGATAAGGAAATGGTAGCTGTGGGATA
>NW_025382164.1:0-1779 GCF_016433145.1 Gracilinanus agilis | reverse complement strand
CAAAAGGTATTTCAAGCATAATTTGCATGAGGAATCAGTGAAAAAATCAGGTGAAAAGTCAATATAAGGTTCAAGTAAAAAAAAGGTGTTTTTTTTTCAAAATCAAGTACGTAATGCTGAGGAAAAGAAGCAAAACAGGCAGCGGGGCCCAGAGATAGTCTCACAAATGATGGCTAGTGAAAAATGTAAAGTCATTTTGTAAAGAGCAGAAAGATTTACTTCAGAAGTTGGAAGAAAGAGACTCCATTTTTCTCTGAAAACAAAAGGAAGTGCCTATGTAGCAAATGGAAACAACGATCCAGATTGGACGACGTCCAAATCAGTCTTCCACAAAGAGGACAAAACCAATACCCTGCTTGGGGGAGGAAGGAGAAGTGAGAAACAATGTAGGGATCCCCCAGGCTATAGAGAGCCAGCATATGACAGCCTTCTGGAGAAACCAAGGCTCAAAATGGTAAACTTGCTGGCAATCGCAGAGTGCCCAGAATGCTGCCAACCTCGAATACCTTCCACACACGTTTTCCTTCTTGCCTGCCTCCCTCCAGCTCTCCATTTCTCCCGGAGCTTGCCCTCTTTCTTTCCAATCTTTATCTCCTCTCCTTTCTAATCAACTTTCTCTTTCTCTCTCTCTCTCTACTTCTCTTTCCCCCTCATTTTCCTTCTGTCCTTTACTCTTCCTCACTTGTTGTCCCTTTCCATCTTTCTCTCCTCTTTCCTGTATTTCCTTTCTCTACCCCTTATTTCTGGATCCTTCTCTTTCTCAACCCCATATCTCTCCCCCTTCCCTCTAACCTTTCTTTTTCACTCTTTTTCTTTGTTCTCTTTCCCTTTCTCCACTATTTTTCATTTTTCTCTAATTTTCTATGTCTTTTCTTTGTCATTCCCTCTCTACCCCATCTTTCTCTCTCCCTCTTTTCCTACGCTGCATCCAGTCTAGTCCTCTTCTTCCCTATAGAATGTCTCCCTTTTCTTTTCCTGTCCTTCTAGTTAACACTTTCTTTCAGATTTTTATCGACTTTTCTCTATTTTATATATTTTCATTCATGTTACTAAAGCCCTTTCCCTCTGTCTATTCTTGTATCGTTTTATCTCTATTCATTTCTCTGTCCTTCCTCTCTCACTCTTCCTCTCTCTATTTTCTCTTTCTCTGCCTTCTCTATATCTCTCTATTTCTCGATTCTCCATCTGTCACTTGCTTTGTTTTCCTCTATCTTATCTGTCTGCCTTTTTCTGTTATCCCTCTACCTTCCTCTCTCTCTCTCCTTGGACCCTGTCATTCTTTCATCCCTTCCTCCTTTTCTTGCTTTTTTCTTAGTTTCATTCCTTTCTCTCTCTCTCTGTCTCTGTCTCTCATTTTATCCTCCTCTCACCCTATTTTTCTCCTCAGATTATAGGAGTCTAATGGAGAACCCTGTACTATATTTACACTCTAGAGGGGGAAACCAATCACACATAAATTATCATCAAAAGGAAAAAAATCATTCGGCATCTCCTTGGATATGGGAAATCCTGAAAACAGCATCACAATATATGGAGTTGCTTCAAACAACATTGGGCCCCAGCTGGGTATGACTGCCTTTGGAGGAGCAAACACAAATCTATCCACAAACATTCTGCATAACACAAACCAGTCTTCAAGCTTAATTTATGTAAGGTATCAATGAGAAGTTAGGTCAAAAGTCATTAAATGTTCAAGTCAGAAAAACCAAGTACCTAAAGCTCAGGAAATAAAACAAAACAGGCTGTGGGTCTCAGAGATACAGTCTCAAGGGAAGAAAG
>NW_025382163.1:641-1986 GCF_016433145.1 Gracilinanus agilis | reverse complement strand
CACAGCTCCACCAGCAATGCATTAATGTCCCAATTTTGCCACATCCCCTCCAACATTCATTACTCTCCCCTTCTTTCATTTTAGCCAACCTGCTAGGTGTGAGATGATACCTCAGAGTTGTTTTGATTTGCATTTCTCTAATTATTAGAGATTTGGAACACTTTCTCATGTGCTTATCGATACTTTTGATTTCTTTACCTGAAAATTGCCTATTCATATCTCTTGCCCATTTATCAATTGTGGAATGGCTTGATTTTTATACAATTGCTTTAACTCCTTGTATATTTGAGTAATTAGACCCCTGTCAGAGTTTTTCATTATAAAGATATTTTCCCAATTTGTTGTTTCCCTTCTGATTTTGACTACATTGTTTTTGTTTGTACAAAAGCTTTTTAGTTTAATATAATCAAAACCATTTAATTTACATTTTGTAATTTTCTCTAACTCTTGTTTGGTTTTAAAGTCTTTCCTGTCCCACAGATCAGACAAGTAAACTATTCTGTGTTCACTTAACTTGTTTATAGTTTCCCTCTTTATATTCAAGTCTTTCACCCATTCTGAATTTATCTTGGTGTAGGGTGTGAGATATTGATCTAGACCTAATCTCTTCCATATTGTTTTCCAAATTTCCCAGCATTTTTTGTCAAATAGTGGATTCATGTCCCAAAAGTTGGGCTCTTTGGGTTTACTGTCTTGCTGATGTCATTTACCCCAAGTCTATTCCATTGATCCTCCTCTATGTCTCTTAGCCAGTACCATATTGGTTTGATGACTGCTGCTTTATAGTATAGTTTAATATCTGGTACTGCTAGGCCCCCTTCCTTAAATTTTTTTTTTATTATTTCCCTTGAAATTCTTGATCTTTTGTTATTCCAAATGAAATTTGTTAAAGTTTTTTTCTAATTCAGTAAATAAGTTTTTTGGTAGCTTGATAGATATGGCACTAAATAGGTAAATTAATTTGGGTACAATTGTCATTTTTATTATGTTAGCTTGTCCTACCCATGAGCAATCAATGGCTTTCCAATTGTTTACATCCAGTTTTATTTGTTTGGAAAGTGTTTTGTAGTTGTTTTCATATAATTGCTGTGTTTGTTTTGGTAGATAGATTCCTAAGTATTTTATATTGTCTAGGGTGATTTTAAATGGTGTTTCTCTTTCTACTTCTTGCTGCTCTAGTGTGTTGGAAATGTATAGAAATGCTGATGATTTATGTGCATTTATTTTGTATCCTGCATCTTTGCTAAAGTTATTCATTATTTCTACAAGCTTCTTAGTTGATTCTCTAGGATTTTTTCAGTAGACCATTATATCATCTGCAAAGAGTGATAGCTTAGTCTCCTCC
>NW_025382163.1:0-545 GCF_016433145.1 Gracilinanus agilis | reverse complement strand
TTTGATACCTTCAATTTCTTTTTCTTCTCTAATTGCAACTGCTAGTGTTTCTATTACTATGTTGAATAATAGAGGTGATAATGGGCATCCTTGTTTTACTCCTGATCTTATTGGGAAGGCTTCTAATTTATCCCTGTCGCATATGATGTTTGTTGATGGTTTTAGGTATATACTATTTATTATTTTTAGGAAAGGTCCTTCTATTCCTATACTTTTCAGTGTTTTCAATAGGAATGGATGCTGTATTTTGTCCAAGGCTTTTTCAGCATCTATTGAGATAATCATGTGATTTTTGTTTGTTAGACTGTTGATATGATCAATAATGTGGATGGTTTTCCTAATGTTGAACCAACCTTGCATTCCTGGTATAAATCCCACGTGATCATGGTGGATGATCTTCTTAATTACTTGCTGGACTCTCTTTGCTAGTATTCTATTTAAGATTTTTGCATCTATGTTCATTAGGGATATTGGTCTGTAGTTTTCTTTCTGTTTTTTATCTCCTTGGCTTTGGAATCAGTACCATATTTGTGTCATAAAATGAA
>NW_025382162.1:338-11629 GCF_016433145.1 Gracilinanus agilis | reverse complement strand
TATGTATATATATATATATATGTGTGTGTGTGTGTGTGTGTGTGTGTGTGTGTGTGTACAAGTATATAAACATATAAATATCTAATTTCCCTTCTTACAAGACCCAAATTAAATAGCAGAAAACCATGAAAAACAGCATAGACCAAATCAAAAAGGAAAATCAAAACATTATAGGAGAAAACCAGTCTCTAAAGACCAGAATTGGGCAAGTAGAAGCCAAAGATCTTGCAAGACAGCAACAACTAATAAAGCAAAGTCAAAAGAATGACAAATAGAAGGAAACATGAAATATCTCACTAAGAGAATGACAGATCAAGAAAACAGGTCTCGAAGAGACAATTTGAAAATCATTGGTCTTCCTGAAAAATCAGAAATTAATAGAAGTTTGTACACCATACTAAAAGAAATTATGCAAGAAAACTGCCCTGATTTTCTTCAACAAGAGGGCAAAATAGATATTAAAAAGATTCAAAGATCACCCTCTATAAAAACTCTCAAAACTCAACCCCCAGGAATATAATTGCCAAATTCAAGAGTTTCAAAATTAAGGAAAAAATATTACAAGAAGCCAGAAAGAGGCAATTCACATATCAAGGAAGAATAATCAGAATTACACAGGTTCTGGCAGCCTCCATGCTAAAAGACATCAAGGTTTGGAATGTGATATTCAGAAAGGCAAGAGAATAGGGTCTACAATCAAGGATCACCTAACCATCAAAACTGACTATATACTTCCAGGGAAAGTATAGGCAATAACAAAAGAGAATATTTCCAAGTATTTGTAAAGAAAAGCCCAGAAATAAATGGAAAGTTTGATATCCAACCACAAAAATCAAGAGAAACATGAAAAGGTTAATAAGAAAGAAAGGGGAAATAAAGAAAACCCTTTCTCTTAAAATTGCTTCTTTAAGGGCTATTCAATAAGACAAAATTATTTGTATTCCTATATGGAGAAATGTTATGTATAATTCTCAAAAATTGTATTCACTATTATAGCAATTAGAAGAATTATTCATAGGGAGAGGTTGGAGTACTAAATTGTCTAAGATGATATGGAAAAAAAGGGAGGGATAGAAGAAGGCACCAAGAGAAACTTGAAAGAATAAGAAAAATAGGCTAATCTATACCACAGAAAGAGGGCTTGGGAAGGAGAGGTTATGAATACTATTATAAGAAGGAGAGGAAGAGAGCATTAATAGAAAATGCTTAACCTTATTCTCAGAGGAATAAAATCTGAGTAGGAAGAGTAGCTAAATACATTGTCATATCAAATTCTATCTTACCCAACAGATAAAGTTAGAAGAGATAAACAAATGGGGGGGGGGGCAGTGGTGTGGGGAGCTCAAAAAGAAATGGGAAGAGTTGGTGGAGGGAATTCATTAAGCCTTAAAAATAATAAGAAGGGAACAAAAAGGGAGGGGGTGGAAAGGGAAGTAAACAAAGGGAAGGGATAAGGGGGACTGATTTAAAACAAACCACTGCTTTAAAAGGAAATAGAGTAAGAAGTAGGGGCAGAACTAGAAGAGGATATGAAAATGTTGGGGAATACACAGCTGATAATTATAACTCTGAATGTGAATGGGATGAACTTTCCCATAAAACAGAAGCAAATAGCAGAGGAGATTAGAAAACAAAATCCTATCATAGGTTGTCTACAAGAAACAAACATGAGACAGGTGGACATACATAGGGTTAAGGTTAAGGGATGGAGCAAAATCTGTTGGGCTTCAACTGAGAAAAAGAAGGCAGGAGTTGCAATTATGATTACTGACAAAGCCAAACTAAAAATAGATCTGATTAAAATAGATAGGAAAGGTAATTACATCCTGATAAAAGGCAGGATAGACAATGAGAAAATAATGGTACTCAACATGTATGCTCCAAATGGTATAGCATCCAGATTTGTATGGGAGAAACTGACAGAGCTCAAGGAGGAAAGAGATAGTAAATCTATACTAGTGGGAGACCTAAATCTTCCTCTATCAGATCTAGATAAATCAAAACAAAAAATAAATAAGAAAGAGATAAGAGAGGTGAATGAAATCCTAGAAAAATTAGAGTTAATAGATTTGTGGAGAAAAATAAATAGGAACAAAAAGGAATACACCTTGTTTTCAACTGCACATGGTACATTCACAAAGATTAAATAGGTACAAGAACATAGATGCATGACAACCAAATGCAAAAGAGAAGAAATAATAAATGTAACCTTTTCATATCATGATGCAATAAAAATGATAATTAATAAGGGCACATGGATAGGCAAATCAAAAATTAATTGGAAATTAAATATGATTCTCCAAAATCTGTTAAAGAACAAATCATAGAAATATTTAATAATTTCATTGAAGAGTATGATAATGATAAGACATCTTACCAAAATCAGTGGGATGCAGCTAAAGCAGTATTCAGAGGGAAATTTATATCCTTGAGTGCATATATTAACAAATTAGGGAGGGCAAATTTCAATGAACTGGGCATGCAAATCAAAAAACTAGAAAGTGAATAAATTAAAACCCCCCAGTTAAAAACTAAATTAGAGATTATAAAAATTAAAGGAGAAATGAATAAAATTTGAAGTAAAAGAACTATTGAATTAATAAATAAGACTAGAATCTGGTACTTTGAAAAAAAACAAATAAAATTGAGAAAGTACTGGTCAATCTAATTTAAAAAAAAGAAAGAAGAAAACCAAATTATCAATATCAAAGATGAAAAGGGAGACCATATATCTAATGAAGAGGTAATCAAGACAATCATTAAAAACTATTTTCCCTATTATATGGCAATAAATATAGCAATCTAGGTGATGTGGATAAATATTTACAAGCATCTAAATTGCCTACATTAACAGTAGAAGAAATAAAATACTTCAAATTATAAGTTCTCACTCAATTGAAATTTTTGCCATTCCCCAAACTCAAGAGTTGATCTCTTGCCTTGGTGCCTTTGGATTTATTTACTTTTCACTTCTTTGCTTTAGAATCCTTAACTTTTTTCAAAACTGAGAACTACCATTCTCTCATAATAGAAAACATTTGGTTCCTTTTGGATGCTAATACTCTCTATCCCTTTCTTTGTTTCTATGTTTATCTTTTCCCTCTTCTCTCTCATCCATTTCTCTCTCTTTTCTCCTTTCTCCTTTTTCAACTCTACATTCAATTACATTGAATACATTTTGTTTATAAATCTTAATCATAAATAGAATATAATTTTATAGATTTTTTTTCCTTTTGTTGTTTCATTGCCAGCATCAAGCATAGAGTAGTCATATAACAAATGTTTCTTGAATTGATTCTAGTTTCAGGTTATCAGAAGACATCCATTACTATTGAAATTTTAGAAGATAATAAAATTAAGATCCCTCAGCCATGAAATAATTAATATTATTAGCTATATTACAAAAGTAATAATTATAATGACAAAAATCCATTCATGTGTAGCTCTAAAGTTTGAAAAATGTTGGATATGTGATATCACATTTGATCCTCACAATATTCATGTGAGGAATGTGTTATCAACTTTAATTTTATGGATGAAGGAATTGATTTGAAAGGTAAGTAATCTGCTTAAGACAAAAGAGCTAGTAAGACTCCAAAGATAGACTTGAACTTGATTTCAAATCACACGTAACTGTTACCATTCCATTACTTCTAGACCACAGCTTTAAAATTTTCTATCACCTGAAATTGAATTTTTAGGTGATAATGATTATTGGTTTGTTTGTTTTTTTTAAATACCAAGTATCAATACAATTCAGGCTTTGGAGGACTGAAAAATCTAGGCAATAAAGTTAATTCTTTTGCACTTACCTGAAAATACTTTGGGGAACTACCTATTGTTTTGAATTGTGTGTGATATCCATAATTTCTTATAACTAAGCTCTACTTTGATATATATATTCATGAATTGATTGTTATGATATGAGGTTTTTAAAAAAATATATATATATTTTTAAAATTTTAAACCCTTAACTTCTGTGTATTGACTTATAGGTAGAAGATTGGTAAGGGTGGGCAATGGGGGTCAAGTGACTTGCCCAGGGTCACACAGCTGGGAAGTGTCTGAGGACGGATTTGAACCTAGGACCTCCTGTCTCTAGGCCTGGCTCTCAATCCACTGAGCTACCTAGCTGCCCCTTTTTAAAAATATTTTAAGAAATACAGAATTTGGTCATTTGTTGGATTCTGGGAGCTAAACAGCAGAGTAAATGACACTCCACTCCCCCAATCTCTCCAAATACAGAAAGAGAAATTTGAATTACTTAGACATTTCTAAAATATTGTCTTTGTCATTTCTTCAATCAGATCACCAATCATGACAAAAGAAAACTATATAATCTCTATTCCATTCTCCATCTTTACAATATCATCTATCTATCTATCTATCTATCTGTCTGTAAAACACTATTGCAATATTTTAAGAGGTTCTATTTTAGGAGTTCCATAAAAAAATGGATAGAGATGGGTTTTCCGTGTTAAGATGGCAGCAGAGTAAAAAGCATCTGCTTAAGCTCTCCTAGCCAACACACATAGGACTCCTCAAGAGGACATAAAAACAAATCCAAATGAACACAGGGACCTGAAAACAGGGCACAGTATTGAAGGTACATGGGATCAGGGCATTTCCATGCTATAAAGGGGTGGAATAGCTCCCACTAAAATGTGAGCTGAGCAATCCCCTCCCCATACACACAACCTACAGGGCCAAAGACAGCTCATAAGAGTTAAAGCAAGTTTTGGGGATCCATTAAGTCCGTGGCAGCTACCTGGCATGACCAGGGCCTGCTCCTGAGAGCAGCAAGTCTTAGGACCCCAAGAGGCTAAAGAATGCAAGGACTTTGAACACAGACCTTGAATGCAGGTTAGGACGCAAGGTACAGACGTAGATCACAAGCAGAGGTATGGACTTTGGGTGGGGACCCAGTGCAGAGGGGTGTATGACTGTGGAAGCCACTCCCTGAGACTGTTAGAGGAGCTTTGGGCAGAGGAAAAGCAAGGGGACCACCAGGAGGCTTGACCCTGAGAACAACTAGACCTGAGACCTCAGGAGCCTAAAGAGCACAGGCAGATCCTGGGCATGAGGATAAAGCTCAGAAGGCACTGGGCTAAAAATGGTAAACCAGACACAAGAACCCCTGAAGAGAAAGATAAAGAAGAAATCTTTAACAGTCAACAACTTTTACACAGAAAAAAATCCAGAAAACAAAGCAAATAGCAGAGGAGAACAAACAAGTAACCATATCCAAACCTTCCCCAGAAAAATGAAAACTGGTGACAAGCTCTTGAAGAGTTCAAATATGAGATTATGAGAAAGATGGAAGGGATCTGTCAAGAAAATAACAATCTAAAAGGCAGAATTTTGCAATGGGAAAGTGAGGCTCAGAAATGACATTAATTGATGAGCAAATTGAAGACCAGAAATGACGAGCTGGAAACCTTGAAGGACCAAACAGACCATATTGAAAAGGAAAACAAAAAGATTATAACAGAAAATCAGTCTCTAAAGGCTAGAATTGGGCAATTAGTAAAAGATGCGCCCAAATCAAAACAACTGAGAAGCAAATTGCAGACCAAAATCAAACAGCTAGAAAATAGGACAGACCAAATTGAAAAGGAAAATCAAAAGATTATAGCAGAAATCCAGTCTCTAAAGACAATAATTGGGCAATTAGAAGCCAATGATCTCTCAAGACAGCAAGAACAAATAAAACAAAATCAAAAGACTGATAAAATAGAAGGAAACATGAAATATCTCACTGAGAAATGGACAGATCAAGAAAACAGGTCTAGAAGAGGCAATTTGAAAATCATTGGTCTTCCTAAAAATCAGAAATTAATAGAAATTTGGACTCCATACTAAAAGAAATTATTCAGCAAAACTGCCCTGAATTTCTACAAGAAGAAGGCAATATAATCATTTAAAGGATCCAGAGGTCACCCTCTACACTAAACTGTGAAAAGACAACTCCCAGGCCAAATTCAAGAGCTTCCAAGTAAAAGAGAAAAAATTTACAAGAAGCCAGTAAGAGACAATTCAGATATCAAGGAGCACCAATCAGGATTACACAGGATCTGGCAGCCTGCATGCTAAAAGCCCAAAAGGCTTGTAATATGATATTCAGAAACGCAAGGGAACTGGGTCTACAACCAAGGATCACCTACCCATTAACACTGACTATATACTCCCAGGGAAAAGTATGGGCATTCAACAATATAGAAGATTTCCAAGTATTTGCATAGAAAAGAGCAGGATTAAATGGAAATTTCAATATCCAACAACATAAACCAAAAGAAACATGAAAAGGTAAATAAGAAACAGAGGGGAAAGAAAGAAAACTCTAATTTTTAAATTTGCCTATTTAAGGGCTTCAATAAGATCTAATTATTCGTATTCCTATATGGAGAAATGTTATGTGTAATTCTCTGTAGTGAACACTATTCACTATTATAGTATCCACTATTATAGTAATTAGAAGAATTATTCACAGGGAGAGGTTGGAGTATTAAATGTTCTAAGTTGATATCGGGGGGTTGGAAAGAGGGGGGTGAATAGTAGGGAACACCAAGAGAAACTTGAATGAATAAGAAAAATAGGATATTCTATTACACACAAAGAGGGCATGGGAAGGGGAAGGGATGAATACTATTATAAGAAGGAGAGGAGGAGAGCATTAAGAGGTAATATTTAAACCTTACTCTCAGTGTAATTAACGCTGAGAGGGAAGAGTAGCTATACTATGCATTGGGACATAAAACTCTTATATAACCCTTCTAAAAAAGTCAGAATGGATAAACCAAGGGGAGCAGGGGAGTGGGGAGGTCAAAAAAGGGAGGGCAGGTGAAGGGGGAGGGAATTCATTAGGCCTTAAAAATAAAAAGTGGGGAATAATAAGGGAGGGGGTGGAAAGGGAAGTATATCAAGGCAGGGGAAGGTTACTGGTTTAAAACAAATCACTAGTTTAAAAGGAAAGAGTGTAATAAGAAGAGGTAGAACTACAAGAGGATACCAAAATTCTGGGGAATACACAACTGAAAAATATAACTCTGAATGTGAATGGAATGAACTCACCCATAAAATGGAAGCAAAAACAGAGTGGATTAGAAACCAAAATCCTACAGTATGTTGTCAACAAGAAACTCATATGAGGCCAGTAGACATACACAGGTTTAAGGTAAAGGGCTAGAGCAAATTATTTTGGGCTTCAACTGAGAAAAAAGGCAGGAGTGGTGATGATGATTTCTGACAAAGCCAAAGTAAAAATAAATATGATTAAAAAAGACAGGGAAGGTAATTACATTCTGATAAAAGGTGGTGTAGATAATGAGGAAATAACAGTGCTCAATATATTTGCAACAAATGGCATAGCATCCAAATTCCTATGGAAGAAACTTGGAGACCTCAAGTAGGAAATAGATAGTAAAACCATACTAGTGGGAAATCTAATTATTCCTCTTTCAGATCTAGATAAATCAAACCAAAAACTGAATAAGAAAGAGGTAAGAGAAGTGAATGAAGTCCTAGAAAAATTAGATTCAATAGATATGTGGAAAAAATAAATAAGGACAAAAAGGAATATACCTTTCCAGCTGCACATGGTACATTCACAAAGATTGACCATTTAATAGGGCATAGAAACATTGCAAACAAAAGCAAAAGAGCAGAAACAATAAATGTAACCTCAGATCATAATGTGTTCAAAGGAATAATAACCTGGAGGAATTCCATGTGAACTGGAAAGACCTCCAGGATTTGATGCAGAGTGAAAGGAGCAGAACTAGAAGAATATTGCACACAGAGACCAATACAGTGTGGTAAAATAGAATGCAATCTTTCAATGATCTATAACAATTCTGAGGGAGTTATGGAAAAGAAAGCTACCCACATTCAGAGGAAGAACTACAGGTGTGGAAACACAAAAGAAAAGCAACTGCTTGATCACTTGGTTTGAGGCGGACATGATTGGGGATGTAGACTCTAAGCTACCCCACCAATGCAACTATCAACATTTTTTTCCATTTTTAACATTTATTAATATTTATTTTTAACCTGTTTACATGCTTCATACCCCTACTTCATACCCCCCCCATCTCCCCACCCATGGCCTACGCACATTTCCACTGGTTGTAACTTGTGTCCTTGTTCAGGGCCTATTTCCACATTGTTGTTAGTTGCATTTGTGTGGTCATTTTGAGTCTACATCCCCAATCATGTCCACCTCAAATCAAAACTATTTAATTTACATTTTGTAATTTTCTCTAACTCTTGCTTCATTTTAAAATATTTCCTTTCCCAGAGATCTGACAGGTATACTATTCTGTGTTCACTTAACTTATTTATATTTTCCCTCCTTATGTTCAGGTCATACACCCATTCTGAATTTATCTTGGTGTAGGGTGTGAGATGTTGATCTAAACCTAATCTTTCCCATATTGTTTTCCAGATTTCCCAGCAGTTTTTGTGAAATATTGGATTCATGTCCCAAAAGTTGGGCTCTTTGGGTTTATCATACACTGTCTTATTGACATCATTAACCCCAAGTCTATTACACTGATCCTCCCTTCTATCTCTTAGTCAGTACCATATTGTTTTGGTGACTGCTGCTTTATAGTATATTTTAATATCTGGTACTGCTAGGCCCCCTTCCTTCACATTTTTTTTTCATTATTTCCCTTGATATTCTTGATCTTTTGTTATTCCAAAGGAAATTTGTTATAGTTTTTCCTAATTCAGTAAAGAAGTTTTTTGGTAATTTGATAGGTATGATGCTAAATAGGTAAATTAATTTGGGTAGAATGTTCATTTTTATTATGTTAGCGAGACCTACCCATGAACAATTAATGGCTTTCCAATTGTTGAGGTCCATTTTTATTTGTTTGGAAAGTGTTTTGTAGTTGTTTTCGTATAATAGCTGTGTTTGTTTTGTTAGATAGATTCCCAAGTATTTTATATTGTCTAGGGTGATTTTAAATGGTGTTTCTCTTTCTACCTCTTGCTGCTCTATTGTGTTGGAAATATATAGAAATGCTGATGATTTATGTGTATTTATTTTGTATCCTGCCACTTTGCTAAAGTTGTTGATTATTTCTACCAGCCTCTTAGTTGATTCTCTAGGATTTTTTGTATACCATCATATCATCTGCAAAGAGTGATAGCTTAGTCTCCAGTCCTTGCCTATTTTGATACCTTCAATTTCTTTTTCTTCTCTAATTGCTATTGCTAGTGTTTCTAGTACTATGTTGAATAATAGAGGTGATAATGGGCATCCTTGTTTCACTCCTGATCATATTGGGAAGGCTTCTAATTTATCCCCATTGCATATAATGCTTGTTGATGGTTTTAGGTATATATTGTTTATTATTTTTAGGAAGGGTCCTTCTATTCCTATACTTTTCAATGTTTTCAATAGGAATGGATGCTGTATTTTGTCAAAGGATTTTCAGCATCTGTTGAGATAATCATGTGATTTTTGTTTGTTAGACTGTTGATATGGTCAATTATGTGGATGGTTTTCCTAATGTTTAACTGTCCTTGCATTCCTGGTATAAATCCCACCTGATCATGGTGGATGATCTTCTTAATTACTTGCTGGAGTCTCTTTGCTAGTATTCTATTTAAGATTTTTGCATCTATGTTCATTAGGGAGATTGGTCTATAGTTTTCTTTCTCTTTTTGGTATACCTGGCTTTGGGATAAGTACCATATTTGTGTTATAAAAGGAATTTGGTAGGACTCCTTCTTTGCTTATCATATCAAATAATTTGTATAGTATTGGGATTAGTTGCTCTTTGAATGTCTGATAGAATTCACTTGTGAATCCATCAGGTCCTGGTGATTTTTTCTTAGGGATTTCTTTAATAGATTGTTCAATTTCTATTTCTGATATGGGATTATTTAGGTATTCTATTTCTTCTGCTGTTAATCCAGGCAATTTATATTTTTGTAAATATTCATCTATATCTCCTAGATTGTTATATTTGTTGCCATATAATTGGGTGAAATAATTCTTAATGATTGCTGTAATTTCCCCTTCATTAGAGGTGAGGTCCCCCTTTTCAACTCTAATACTGTCAATTTGGTTTTCTTCTTTCCTTTTTCTTATTAGATTCACTAGTACTTTCTCTATTTTATCTGTTTTTTTCAAAATACCAGCTTCTAGTCTTATTTATTAATTCAATAGTTCTTTTACTTTTGATTTTATTAATTTTTCCCTTAATTTTTAGTATTTCTAATTTAGTTTTCATCTGGGGGTTTTTAATTTGCTTGCTTTCTAATTTTTTGAGTTGCATACCCAATTCATTAATCTCTGCCCTCCTTAATTTGTTAATATATGCACTCAAGGATATAAATTTCCCCCTGAGTACTGCTTTGGCTGCATCCCACAGAGTTTGGTAGGATGCCTCATCATTGTCATTCTCTTCAATGAAATTGTTGATTGTTTCTATGATTTCTTCTTTGACAATTTGGTTTTGGAGAATCATATTGTTTAATTTCCAATTAGTTTTTGATTTGCCTGTCCAGGTGCCCTTACTAATTATTATTTTAATTGCATTATGATCTTAGAATGTTACATTAATTATTTCTGCTTGTTTGCATTTGTTTGCAATGGTTCCATGCCCTATAACATGGTCAATCTTTGTGAATGTGCCATGTGCAGCTGAAAAGAAGGTGTATTCCTTTTTGTCCCTTTTTATTTTTCTCCACATATCAATTAGATCTAATTTTTCTAGGACTTCATTCACCTCTCTTACCTCTTTCTTATTTATTTTTCGGTTTGATTTATCTAGGTCTGAAAGAGGAATATTTAGATCTCCCACTAGTATGGTTTTACTATCTCTTTCCTTCTTGAGCTCTGCCAGTTTCTCCTTTATGAATTTGGATGCTATGCCACTTGGTGCATATATATTGAGCAGTGTTATTTCCTCATTGTTTATACTGCCTTTAATCAGGATGTAATGACATTCCCTGTCTTTTTTAATCATATCTATTTTTACTTTGGCTTTGTCAGAGATCATGATAGCCACTCCTGACTTCTTTTTCTCATTTGAAGCCCAAAAGATTTTGCTCTTACCCTTAACCGTGAACTTGTGTGTGTCTACCCGCCTCATATGTGTTTCTTGTAGACAACCTATGGTAGGATTTTGCTTTCTGTTCCACTCTGCTATTTGCTTCTGTTTTATGAGTGAGTTCATCCCATTCACATTCAGAGTTACAATTGTTAGTTGTGTATTCACTGACATTTTTGTATCCTCCCCTAGACCCACTCCTTCTTATTACACTATTTTCTTTTA